>NW_026542601.1:112460712-112633586 GCF_028750875.1 Macrosteles quadrilineatus | reverse complement strand
GATCAAGATTATTTTTTCTAGCTGTCAATGACATGTTTACAAATGTTGTTTACAAATACCGCAACTATTTCAGTAGTGGCGAACTAGCAATATGACATCACTTTAGGCACGTTTTCCCCATAAGAATAACATGGTGAGCTTTTTTTGACCACTTTTTTAAAAATCCAGCTCTCGACCAATACAAGCCTATATAAATGATCAATACCATTGTATAACTTCATTACTATTTCAAATCCACATGCATTCACATGTATATTCTCAAAATCATCAACTTGACAGTGCGAGGTTTGTACGCGAACTCGTGCGTGCTCCCAGCTCATGGCGCGCTCCCTTGGACATCCTTAGTGGAAATCCATGAATTCTGGCTACTTGGGAACCCAAGCCATTTGACATATAATAAATCACCTTTTCTCCTAAACCTTTTCTATCAAATACATGTCTTTATATTTGGTCTTTAACAATTCCTCTGTATAGAAGCCTCCCCTGATTATATTACCATTTTCATCTTTCAAGATATAAGTCACAGGCTTTGTATTCTTTACTTCTGCTATTGTAAATAGCTCCCCTGTCCAATTCGGGGTATATCCTTTACTAAAAACATGTTATACTTAGAAATTCTCACACTATCACCTACCTTATATCTTGGCTTTTTAACTTGCACTACTTTAGAAGTCAACCTCTCATGCACATATTTACTGTTCTTAATATTCACTTGGTTAGGCTTCATTCCTATAGATCTATGCACCTTATTATTATATTTTCGAATTAACTTTGGAAGTAAATCCAACCATTTATAACTCCCCTGAGCACTAAATTCCCTATATAACCAATTCTTTAAAGTTCTCTGAAACCTCTCCACAATTGCAGCCTTAGTTGTAGAAAATGTGTGATAGTGATTAATATTTAATTGTTTCATTAGTTTGCTAAAATATTGATTAAAAAATTCTTTTCCATTGTCAGATTGAATGTTTTTAACCCCCTTTGGTAGAATGGTTTTAATGGCTTCTGTAACCACCAGCCCTGTCTTATTCTTTAGTGGAGCAGCATAAGCTTTTTTAGAAAATGTATCTATTAAAGTTAAAATATATTTATTGCCAGAATTCTCTCTAGCATAGTTTTGCATATCAATTAAATCTATTTGTACAGTTTCGTTTATACCTAATACTTTAAAAGACCTTCTAATGAAATTCTTTCTTGCAGGCTATGAAGTTCGTATGCAATTTCATTCATTTTTTATAACATCACTCTTTCCTTGTACTGTAAATATATTACCATTAGCCCCAATCAATAGATTATCTTCCATTCTTTTAAATACATAGTTTTCTGGTATATATGGTCTATTATCTATATACTTAAATCCACTCAAAGATGTAGGGTCGGCCTAATAAATCAGGATTGTATTCCATCAAATTAAATTTTCTTCCTCCATATACAAATTTTGATCCATCATAATACATAGCTTGTGACATTAAACAAATATCATCTAAATATTCCCCCATTGGCAGATTTCTTATATATTGTTTTTTGGCATCCCAACATTTTTCTTTTTTATCAAAAGTTATAGTCTGTTCTTTTGTAACACAATCAGTGTCATCAACGGCAGGTTTAACACGTACTAACCTTTTATTATTAAAATCCCAATAGCCTGCTTCCATTTTTGGAACTTGTGAAACATTCACAGCATCCTTACTATCTGTACCTTCTATCAAATTGCTAAGTTTCTGTTTCTTAGCATTCCAAACACCATTCTCTGATTCTAAAAATTCATAATTATTATCGTCTTGTACAAATTTACCATTTTCTTTTCGTATTAAAGTCTGTTGTAAAGTGGGCACATCATCTAAACTTTCACCCTTTTCCACATTAGTAATTTTCCGTTTCTTAGCATTCCAAACACCATTTTCTGATTCTAAAAATTCAAAATTATTATTGTCTTGTACAAATTTGCCATCTTTACGTATTAAAGTCTGTTGTAAAGTGGGCACATCATCTAAACTTTCACCCTTTTCCACATTAGTAATTTTCTGTTTTTTAGCATTCCAATTTTTATTCTTAGATTCTAAAAACTCATATTTAGTTTTACCTTGTAAAAAGACATCACCTTTTCTAGTTAATGTCTGTCCCAAAGTTGATACATCATCTACAAACTCCCCATCTTTAACATTACCAATTTTACGGTTTAAACAATTCCAACTATCGTCTTGTAAATTTAAAGTAGGTTCATTACTAGCCCTGGGTTCTGCAGGCTTATTATATGGATTATATAAACGATAAAATTTATCTATAAACATATTTTTATTTAATAAATAATTCCACTTTCTCTCAATTCCTCAATAATGGAATCTATTTCATTATCCACTCCTGAGTTACCGGCTTGGCGACTTAGCCAAAGAAGTCTTAACCTATCTATAAGCTCATTAGGATCATCCCAATAAATATAGTCTATTTTATTACCAGTCACTTGTCTCAAACCTTCACCAACAGATTTAAAAAGAGGTTTAATTATATTAAGATATTTAGTATGTCTATTACTTGAAATTGGTGCACCATCTTTGTAACTCTTTAAATGTCCATTTGTAGCTTCCAAAATCTCTTTATAATTTTGCAAATCAGCCTGAGTATAATCCTCAGGTTCTTTTAAAGTTAACAACTGCCACAAACCTTTTGTCCCCTTGTAGGTTTTATTTGCAACTGTAACATCATCATTGGCAATATCAACTTCCTTATCTCCAATAAAAAATTTATTTGCTTCTCGTCTAATACCATATGTAGTGTCCGTCATACTACTTTTACTGAGGTAATTTCCTAAATAGTCTGATGCTAAAAGACCAAAATCTAATTTCTGTGGAGTGGATTGCTGTAATGGTTGTAATCTTGGTATCATTGATATTCTAGATGGAGTCATTGGGAGTATCTCCATTCGAGGACTCTCTGTTTTGCCAATAGATGTGATTTTCTTTAATTCTTGTAATGGCTCTATTAAAGGTTGGAATGTTTGGAACCTCTCTTCAGCCTCTAGAAACTTGCCACGTTTTAAAGCTCTATATTTCTCTCGTATTTGATTTGCAGAGTCAACCAATTCTTGTTGAATGTTTTTCATCTTTTGTTTACATTTTATTTATCTCATTTGACAAAGGATTGTACTCAAACACTTTATCATGTATTATCAAACAATATGCAGATGTATTTGCTGGCACATTTTCTGCAGTTTCAATTTCTAATTTAATATCAACAATTCCTTCCTTCACGGTTTCGTTCTGTCTAGAACAGTCTATTACAATTAGTGGATATTTCTTCATAAACTCAGCCCTACTAATCATAGGATCTGGGATAGTATTATAGTAAGTCTCTCTAAACCTCATAAACATCTCATAAGCTTTAGAAACATCTCCATTTTCAAAGTCGAGATTTAAATCACTATAAGGATAATATTCAGAGTTTAAAAATACTTTGAGATTTTTTAATTTACAGTGATCAAATTCATCAGTTCTTTTTCGTGCACTATTATCCCTAGCTGTTTGGAAACCAAATATAATATATCTAGGCTTCTCCAAACTTGAAGATGTCTTTACTGACCATGTATGTCTTGTGGTATTGGGATATGATGGAAGTTCATGCAGCTCTAAGCTTCTAAATGCAATTTGCAAATTTTTATTTTGCAATAACATCTTTTGTAATTGTAACTTCTCTCCATCTGATGGTATCACATGTGGCATCACCCATTGAATTGAGTTAAGTGTAATTTTAGGAATCAAATCAGCAGTGCCACTGGCTGGAGCACTAGCGGTTGTTAATATACAATTATACCCCTACCTTGTAGCCAATTAGGTAGTATACTTTAATTTACGATGAATCTAATTTAAGCTGGTAGTAGAAGTGAGATAAATTAAAAGACAAAGTAGGCCAAAGATACATTTATTTTATGGATGTCAAATTTCTCAAAATACACTTTCCAAATGAAATTAAATATCCAGTTGTTACTTCCAAAAATTATACTAAATAATAAAATAGTGGAAAGATCTTACTTTAAACAGAGACACTGGTTTAATGGTCAGAACAGGCACTAGCAGATACCATGCAAACTAGAAGTGGTGCAAAAAGCTACTGGACCAATCATAAGAAGGTGAACAAGAAGTGGTAGTACCAAGAAGTGGTTGATTTCTGTCTGAAAACATCACACAAACCCAATAAAAACTATTCTCTATGAATTCTAATAATTAAAAGTAGATTTAAGATCTTTACAACTTCTTGTGAAAATGTGCTTCTCCTAGAACAAAACTCAACAGGTCTGTATAAACTTTACTTGTTTTCTTTTCTTGTGAAATGCATTAAAATTGATTTGAAAACTATTCATTCCTTTTCATCTTTTTCCAAAAGTGATTTCTACAAACCTATATACAATAAATCAGCTAAAATCTTATTACTAAACAATATTAAAACTACTTACAATTTTCTACAGCAACCACAACTTAGATGACCATATTTCCAGTGAACTTAAAACTGACAAAGTTGAACCTAGTTATCACTAACCACTACCAACCCTACAAAACTAAAACTTCTAAACTGCTGGTCACTCTTTCTTAATCTTTCTAGCCAATGATTAAATAATATTGTTTTGTTATTTCAAATAAAAACTAACTACCATCGGTACAGAATTTCCCCTCCTTAACTTGAAATTACATAAACAAAATTATACACTCTTTCTCAAAATTAATATTTACATTTCCTTTTAAAACAACAACTCTACAAAAGAACATAAACAAACCTTTCAAAACAAATCATAAAACCCTATCTCCGTTTGACATTTCAACTAGCGCTACCTATCAACAAATTCTACAACCACTAACTCCTAGTTCAAATAGGCTCCACATGTTTACAGCACCTTACAGAACCTTCTACTCAAAACAACAACTTCTATTTACACAATTTTTCATTTTGAACCATTTCATTTTCCTATGACAATTCAAATATTATCAATCCTATTTACAAAAATTATACCTTAAAATAAAACCTTTCTTTAAAACCCCCAATTACTTAAGCGATCTTAAACAAGCCTATTTAAATCTCTTTTGAACTCTTCACATCCGCTCACAGTTCACTGACCCCTCCCAACATCAACTCCAGACAAGACAAATAACTTTCACTTCTCCAGTTTAGTTTAGTTATGTCGTTTGCGTGTGCTGTGTTTTTCTTTAGTTTTCCCTTAATTTATTTATCCCAGTGTGTTATATTCCCTGTTTTTATGTTCCCTCGTGTGTTTCGTGTGAAGTGTTTTGTGTTCTGTGTTATTTTCCTTGTTTACAAGTGCAAAATTAATCAAAATGTTATTGTGCGTCCTTTTGTAAAAATCCCACTCATACACTACGTTCAGACTCCATTTTAGATTCATACAGATTCATACTACCTTTTGCTGCCACAAATACTCACACATTCACCAATACATACACAATTATACACTCTCTTACTAAAAACACTTTAAAACTTTGAAAAATTCTTAAGAACCTAAAACAACTCCCACAGTACTAATTTACAAAATTTCAAATTCCCTCTTAGCTTGCTAAAATCCCTTAACTAATTAATATTTCAACTAAACAAATCTAACTTCTACTTTACAGACATTTCATAAAGACCAATTTAGCTTCAGTCTTCCGTAATCTTCCATTTAATTCCATTTTTCACATTTCCTCTTCCATCAATACATTGGTTACTTTTGGTCCTCTTCACTACTTAACTCTTCTTTAAATCAATTATATGAATTTTCTTCACGTCTTCTAACTTGCTAGGATTTTGTACTAGTACTGTTGAATCACTCAGAAAATAGCGTATTACGTAAGGTCCGACGTATCTAGGTGCTAACTTCTTGCTGAATTTATTCGCTGCATTACTTAAATAATGTGTCTTGATGTACACTTCCATATTCAACTTAAATGGATGGTTTCTCCGAGGATAGCTATATCTCTCCCTTCTTTGATTTCTGGCAATGCTTCTTCTGACGTTATTTATGGCTTTCTCCAAATTTTCCCTCCTTTGATCAGGAGTTAACTTCTCCGAAATAATGTCATTAACATTCCATAAGTTTGTCAGTGCATTGTTACAAGGATGGGCAAACATTAAACCAAAAGCAGTCGATTTAGTCGAACTATTTACAGCAGTATTCAAACTTGTGGCAATCAGTCCCAGATCTGAATCCCATTTATCATGTTGATTACCATAAAAACTCCGTAAAGCATTATTAGTCTCCCTCAAATATCGTTCCGACAAATTTCCGTTTGCTCTGTACGCAGCTAGCTTTCTGTGTTCCACATAGTTATTGAACATGAATTTCTTAAATTCCTTGGATGTAAAATAACTGGCATTATCAGACACAAGTATTCGGGGTACTGAGAAACTATCAAAAATTATCTTCAATTTTTCTATGATGAATTTTGTCTTGCAATCCTTCAGAGGGTACAACCATACAAAACGGGTAAATGCATCGACCACAATTAAAATGTACTGATTGAGTTTATTCGATCGGGGAAATGGTCCAGCTAGGTCAATAAACACAGTGTTTAGAGCTTGAGTTACAGGAACAGATATCAGTCGACCTTCAAACTTACGTTGTTCCGACTTAGACATCAGACAGATCTTACATTCACGGACTTTACCTTTTACGAATTCATTTAATTCAGGATGGTGAAAACTTTCATTTACTTTACTTTGAGTCCTAAAAATTCCCATATGACCACCAATTAATGAGTTGTGATAGAATGCGAATATTACACTAAACAGTTTCTTGGGCAAATAAATCTTCTTTTTAAACAATAAAACTTCATTTTTCAGGGTATAATTTTCATTATTTGTCTTATTCTTGATGCTTTCAATGATTTTCTTACACTCTTCATCGCTCTCTTGATGTACTTTAATGTCCTTAAGATCCAATGGTATTTCATTTAACACATTACAAAAATAGACTTCATTGTTGATATTGCTTAACAGATTAGTTTCGTGAATTTCCGTCTCACTCTCTTTCTCTCCACTAAACATACGTGATAACGCATCAGCTATTATATTCTCCGAACCTTTTACATGTTCAACTGTGAATGGAAGACTAAACAACCTTTCAAACCATCTAGACAATCTTCCACGGCTTTTTCGAGATTTGAGCATGAAACTAAGACCTTGACAATCAGTAACTAATTTAAAACTTCTTACTTCCAAGAATTGATGCCATTTCTCTACACACAATATTACACTGTAAGCTTCCTTTTCGTAAGTGCTATAACGCATCTCAGTAGGTGTGAATTTCTTCGAATAGTAAGCAATAGGCATTAAATTCCCCTCCTCATTTCTTTGCAATAAAACACCAGCAGCTGCAAGGTCGCTTGCGTCGGTATGCAACTCGAATTCTTTAGAAAAGTCGGCCATTTGTAGTATAGGCGGATTTGCTATCTTACTCTTTAAGGTTTCAAATGCATTTTGACACTCCTCGTTCCATTTAAATTTTACACCTTTCTTCTTCAGCCCAAACAGAGGTAAACATATTTCAGCATATTTAGGAATATATCTAGACCAATAACCACACATTCCTATAAACTGTCGCACTTGCCTCACAGTTTTTGGAGCAGGAAATTTCATTAATGAGTTAGTTCGCTCGGGATCTATTGTGATGCTATCTTGTTTAATAATATGTCCTAAAAAACTTATTTCCTTACAAAAGAATTTGACTTTTTGTGGATTTACCGTAAGTCCGTGTTTTGCTAATCTCTTAATCACTTCTGTAACGTGCTCAATATGGTTTTTCTTATCAGGGCTATATACAACTATATCGTCACAAAAGTTAATCATATACTGAAATTTGATGTCATTAAATATTTTGTCCAAATAATGTGATAGTACGCTACTGCCTATTTTCAATCCAAATGGAATTCTCTTCATACGGAATTTACCAAAAATTGTACTAAAAGATGTTAAATCTCTGGATTCTAAAGCTATGGGACATTGTAAAAATGCTTTGTTTAAATCTATGACTGTAAAATATCTAGCTCCTTTTAGATGCTGATACATATTCTGCATATCTCCTAGCGGGTAATCTACATTGATTAACTTCTTATTGAGTTCGGAGTAGTTAATTACAAGTCTGTCATCTTGAGTCAAAAATGCAGGGGCGCTATATGGACTAGTGGAAACTTCCGCGACATCTTGTTTTATCCAGTCATCAATTATAGCTTTCATCTTCTCTACTTTGGGTGGACTTAAAAAATAAGGGCGTATACTAACAGGTTTATCATCCGTCACTTTAAGCTCAATTTCCAAATCAAGTGCTGATCCTATCTTATCCGTAAAAACAGTAGGAAAATTCTTAATTAACTTCTCAGCTTCTTCACACATTTCAACATCTCCTACTTTAATACTACTTAAGCTTAATTCACTCAGGTTTGTACTTGGAATTAACTTAATTTCATCTTCAGGTTTAAATGTAAAATAACCCATTTGTCGATCCATATTTAGGTTTAACTTGCTTGCACACATAAAAGGGTATCCTAAAATCATGTCAAAATATTTTAACTCAACCACTAAAAATGTTTGTTTCCAGGTAAATGATTTTATCTTAATCAAAGTTTCACATTGCTTATTTATGTTCAAAGGTTCATTGTTTGCAGCAACTATGGTTCCCTGCCAAGTATTTTCACTCATAATTAATTTATTTCCCAATAATCTGTTGTATAAATCCAAGCTTATAAAGTTTTGACTAGCTCCAGTGTCTAGCAAAGCTCCCACACTTAATTTGTTTCCTAAATCCACAGAAATACAGGGTAAATGTGTTACAGTTTTAGCTTTTACTTTCTTTAATCCAGGTGAATTTATTTTATTAAAATCCTTAACAACTCTTCTCAGTTCAGACTTAAAATTGGGACTATGAGAACTATATACAGGTTTATTATTTCCGAATTCTTTCTTGCCGTCCGGAAAAACAGATTTGTAGTCTAGGCTACGTGTTTTTCCTGGCTTAACTAGTTTTTTGGATCTGGTCTGTAACAATTACGAGCAATATGACCTACTCTTTGACATTTGAAACAAACAGGCCTCTCATTGTTACGATTTGAGTAGTGACTTTTAGGTCGTTGAACTCCTGGGTTAGGTTTATCCATCCTAGGCTTATCATCAGTTGATAGATAAGGCTTGCTAACACTACTATTACTAACTGGAAAACCTTGATTTCTGAGGTAATCATTGTATGTTACATTATTTAAACTTATACAAAGATGATCTAAGTCTAAAAATGTTTCAGGGTTCTTCTCAAATATTAGTTTGTTGCGCAAATCAGGATGTATTCCATTCTTAATAAAACTAACAAGTTGACTCTCAGTTAAATCACACTTTAATACCTGGTGGTTTATTTTTATTTCATGCACATATATAGACAAAGGTTCAAGGTGTTTTTGAGGTCGAAAAATTAAATCTTGTTTCAGCTTTTCCCTTAAGGTGATTGGCAAAAATGTAGTGATTATATTAGCATGCAACAAATCAATTGATTTTGATTCCCTTTTGAATTCTAATATTTTATTCACTAATGGTGCTGTAGAATAAATTGGTAGAATCTCATACAAATCTTGCTCAGATAAAGAAGTTTCATTTCGGACAGTAACTAGGTTTCTCAAAAACTGCAACAATGTGTTCGTTTCTAAACCATTACACACAGGAAAATTTTTTAAATAAATTTCCAATGGGTTTGACAACTTTGTAAAAAGGCTACTAGGACTTAGGCTACTATTTACAACTGTACATGAGTTTGGTTGATTATTTATGACTTGACCCGGCACATTTTGTTGAAAACAATCCATTTCTACTTTTTGAGGTGTTGATGAACTGAAGTTTTCAGTTGGTGGAACTACCGATTTAGACTGATTTAATTTTTCCCCAATTATTTCATTCTCAACTATAGAGTTATTCAGCTCCTCTTCAAAATCCCCCATCTCCTGGTCTGAGAAGGTATGCATTGTTTTAAATTGCTCAAAACTATTTAAGATTTGCTGATTTAATTTGTCTAAACTAACTTTCTTATCTGGATCCAGCTTACATTGTAATAGATTAGTAGTCCGGTTTTGTACATGCACTAGTTTAGCCTTGATTTTAGCTATTTTGAGTTTAGTCACATTTTCCCTACACTGTTCAATTAGAGAATCAATTTGTTCACACTTTTCCCCAATTATAGTTATTTCCCCAGATAAAGTGTATGAACCTTTTAAATTTGTTAAATCGGTATTCTGGTTAATACAAGATCTTAAAGTTTTTCTTAAAGAGTCTACATCACTATCACTCTTTTCTTCCCCTCTTATTCTTATCTCGTACAGAAGTTCTTCTTTGTTTAGATAATTTAAATTGTATTTTGACATGTTGAAAATTTTCAGCCTCTACTTGTTTGCTGTAATTCTTCTAACATAGGCATAATCCTCAATAATCATGTAGGCCTATGTATTTCTCACTTTTACCAGCTTCTAATTTTAAATGATTCATGAGCAGAGTGGCGCACTTGTATACCCCTACCTTGTAGCCAATTAGGTAGTATACTTTAATTTACGATGAATCTAATTTAAGCTGGTAGTAGAAGTGAGATAAATTAAAAGACAAAGTAGGCCAAAGATACATTTATTTTATGGATGTCAAATTTCTCAAAATACACTTTCCAAATGAAATTAAATATCCAGTTGTTACTTCCAAAAATTATACTAAATAATAAAATAGTGGAAAGATCTTACTTTAAACAGAGACACTGGTTTAATGGTCAGAACAGGCACTAGCAGATACCATGCAAACTAGAAGTGGTGCAAAAAGCTACTGGACCAATCATAAGAAGGTGAACAAGAAGTGGTAGTACCAAGAAGTGGTTGATTTCTGTCTGAAAACATCACACAAACCCAATAAAAACTATTCTCTATGAATTCTAATAATTAAAAGTAGATTTAAGATCTTTACAACTTCTTGTGAAAATGTGCTTCTCCTAGAACAAAACTCAACAGGTCTGTATAAACTTTACTTGTTTTCTTTTCTTGTGAAATGCATTAAAATTGATTTGAAAACTATTCATTCCTTTTCATCTTTTTCCAAAAGTGATTTCTACAAACCTATATACAATAAATCAGCTAAAATCTTATTACTAAACAATATTAAAACTACTTACAATTTTCTACAGCAACCACAACTTAGATGACCATATTTCCAGTGAACTTAAAACTGACAAAGTTGAACCTAGTTATCACTAACCACTACCAACCCTACAAAACTAAAACTTCTAAACTGCTGGTCACTCTTTCTTAATCTTTCTAGCCAATGATTAAATAATATTGTTTTGTTATTTCAAATAAAAACTAACTACCATCGGTACACAATTCAAATCATTTTTGGATCTTTTCAACACCAATTCTTGTTTGACATTTACTAATACCTTATTAAAATCCTCGAATACACCCATTAACAGCTCTAATGGCAAACATGTACTAAACTTGCCACCTTTATGGAACTCTTTTAAATTCGTGTCAGAATCAAATGCTACATTTGTCAATTTAGTTGTTTTATTGTAAGAGCTCAATATTTTCATAAGACTAGAAATTCCTGGGTTTCTTACAATGTCTATTTCTTTACCTGCAACTTCGTATCTAATTTCATCAAATAAGAATGCAAATGCATTATTTATAAAATGACCTTTATCATGATTTTCAATTTCTCCCTTAATATACAGATAACTCCTACATGGGAGAGTTAGCAAATCTTGATTATTAATACATATTCGAATTTCATCAGAATTATTTATTGCTAAAGTGTTGTGGGGAACATAGGAGTGATTTGTAATTTTAACCACACTATCGTCGAATTGGGATTTCCCTGTAACGTCTAGAAAATCTTCCATTTTTATTAATAGAAAATTTTAACTTTAGTCCTATTGATTTTAGGAACCTAGCATTTTGTACACTTATAGATAAATTTTTATAAATTCTCATATCTTTTTTATATGACAAGTAATTGTAGTTTCTTCTCCGTTAAAGTCAATTGCCTTGTCATGTTGATCGGCAAATGTAATACTGACAACATCTAAACTTCTCTTATTTACAGGAAAATATATAATATTTCTTGGAACTTCAATAATTTTGTAGCCAGGAGGAGCTTCTGGATAAAAGCTATGTATGGTGTGTGATTTGTTTCCATTTAAATAGGACCCGTTTGCAATATTACATTTTACTCTAATTACATTTACATTATTAATGTTTATTTTATTTGTAGATTCAAACTGAACACCAGGAGTAGAAACACCTTTAAATCCTAATAAAATAGACCCTAAACATGGTTTTGTAAAATCAAACACGTGGCTAGAAAGTAATGTCGCTTTCATAGTTTTATTATTAGCTGTAAGGAAAAAGTCTGGGATTTGCTTTTGAATTTCCTTTGCAAGCTCAACCACCTCATATGTTCCTTCAGAAATTTCTATTGTAACTGGAGCATTGTGGTCATAATAGAAAACATCATCACCTTCTCTAATGGTTAATTTGGTGCCTTTAAGTTGATTTAATTTTGGAATAAGCCCTTTGAATAAAAGTTTGGATTTAGTATTAATTAATGCTTCTCCATTTTTATCTACTATAACTTTAAGTTTTCCATTTAATAACTGGTTTAAATCATCAACTGAGATCTCTCCTTTTGGTAATGTAATTTTCTCTACTTTGTAATATGTTAAAGTATTTAGGGGTTTTTTAACATTAAATATTGAATTATAACTTTGAAAATCTACCAATCCAATTACATAATCATCATTTAATTCTATGGGAGGAAAGAATACTGACTTTAGCTCTGGCTCTGTACCCGAAAATGTTATAGTAAATGAATCCATTTTTATAAAGAAATATTTTTTATGAATGATAAACATAAAATTCCACAACTAGAACTATTTAAATCTTGTATTTGATCGGTTGTATAGTAGATTTTATATCCCTCAAAATATTTAATTACTTCTTTTGGAGGTTGGATTCCAAATGGGTCAAAATAAATTACAATATCTTTATTTTTACGATAAGCTGTCCAATGTGTGCCAGATGAACTGTCTAAATTAACTATTCCGCACTCTTTTACTCTTGGTGTTAGATTTTTTAGCTCGTTTTTTAGGTACACCCCCCTGAAGTGAGGCACGTCTTTTGCGGCCTCTAAAAGCTGGTAGTTGTCCATCTTTTTTATTAAATTTTAATCCCATTCCCATCTTTGCTTTTGCCTTCATCAAATTTGTCACGGCATAAGCAGCAGCTCTTTCGGCAAGACTTGCGTCCTTGGCCGTTACTCTAGTCCAAGCTAAGTCTGCTAATCTCATGTCTGCTTTGTTCCGAGCAGCGGTATCTGGATTATTCATGTAGAATATGTCATGCTCTTTACAATAAGAGTCTAGTTTATTTTTTGGAGGTACATTTTTAGCTATATTCTCACGTATATTCGTTCCAGGTCCACAGTACCGATATGATGGTATGTGAAGTGGGAATGGAAGGTTATTTATAAGAGTATTCAATAACCCTCGACCCCTGTAAGGCTTTAGGAATAAACCTTTGCCCTTTTTACATGTTTTCTTATTAACATTTTTTACCATTTTTATTATATAAAAAATGTCTTTTATTCAACAAAAACACAAATTTAAAATAGTACATACTAAGGAAAATATACCAAAGAAGTTGGGTCTATTTCCCACCAATATTCGATGTGTTATTTGCGGTCCAAGTGGAAGTGGGAAGACGGTTGTAATTTATAACTTAATTGTAAGAAAGGAAGGATTAAAATTTACAAACTTATATTTAATATCTAAATCTTTAGAACAAGAAAAATATAAAAAAATAATTGAAATATTTAGTTTGTGTGAGGAAGTGAAATTACACACGTTTACTGACTGTGAAATCACACCAAATGATGTAAAATCACAGTCAGTTGTTGTATTTGATGACATAAATAGTCCAAATATTACACAATTTTTCTCAATGGGTCGACATAAAAATATTAACTGTTTTTACTTGTGTCAATCTTACAGCAAAGTACACAAACATTTACGTGATAATGTAAATTTTCTAATATTATTCAAACAAGATGATTTAAATTTAAAACATGTATATCACAATCATGTTGGTAATGACTTTTCATTTGACCAATTTAAAAATCTCTGTCATCAATGTTGGGATAAAACTAAATATGGCTTTTTCGTGATAGACAAGGAAAGGTCAAAGAATAATGGCAAATATAGATTTATGTTTGACCAATTCTATCATGAGGATGGTAAGGGTAAATAAATGAAAGACTGGAGTTTTTTAACATTTGTATTTATTATATATCTACACATACAATTTATGTTTGATCAATTTTATAATGACCAAGCGCAAGAGTATTGATGCCATCTTCCAGAATGAACCTCTTGTCATCGTCAAAGGATAGTACTTTCTTATTCATGGTCAAAGTTTGAAGATGATGATTTGTAGATTTAATTCTTGTCACATTCTCATAGTAATCTTGCCCAGTTGCAAGACAGTTCAAATAATGTTGATGTCTGAGGAGATGTTTAACTGTAGCACCATCAGCTCCTTTAGCTTTCTTCACCTCTAAAACTTGCTTGTCTTCTTCATATAACCATTTTAGAGGAATATAAGAATATAACTTTGGTCTTAAACCACAATATTCATACATAATATGACCATCTAATTCGTCTTTAAACTTGCCTGTGACTTTTTTATTTTTATCAGAGTATAATAAATGGTCTTTACTATATCCAGAGGTATCAAAATAGTGCAAGTCACATTCTATTTCCTTATAAAAGTCCTCTGTAACTATAGAATACATTAAAGAATCTGTATCTGTCATAAGAAATCTTTTGTTCTTAAATTTTGACATATAATTATAATGGAAATCATACATTATTACTTTACTAATATCCAAAATGGTCATTCCCAAATATATTGGTTTATTAAACTTTACAACTAATTTATTTAAATGTATAGCATGTAAATTTGTTATCAAACTTTTTGCTACAGTCAAACCTTGGATTAGTGACATATTTTGATAATAGTGACTCATCCTTGAGATATATATCACGAAACTTTCGTTGATTCATAATTGTTCGACCAAAGAGACTATTATTTAACAATTTGTAAAAGTCTTTTTCGAAATCAGTTTTAGCACATTTGCGTTTTTCAATATTAAAATTAATATAGGGCGCAAGCCATTTAGACTGTCTAAATTTTAAAATTCTATGGTATTTTGTAACAATCAAACCCAATTCCTCATATTTTTGTAATGCTTTATAATGTAAAATATATTTAGTTTTGTCATTTAAATTTGGTATTAATTTGCCATTCATTTTCTCAGGTGCTAATGGATAGTCATTATGTAAATCATGTAAGCTTTTATCATATTTTAAATCAACTTCTAAAATGTATCCAAACTCATCATTTTGATTGTATTTGTAGTCTATCTCATTAGTCCAACAGAATCCATCCACAGGCAGTGGCTCGCACATTGCTGTAGAGTATAGTGAGTTACAGTCTAAATATATTAAATAGACACTCTCTTGATTGGGATCATAGTGTTCACCCATATATCTATTATTTGCTTTAGCATAACGTGTAGAAATCATACTGACTCCTCCTCTAATCGCACTTTCTATGAACAAATGCATGTCAATATCTTGAAATAATTGTAATTTTATACCAGTCATTCTAAGACAGGCCTCCCATGTAAGTCCAGGAAGTGAATACATATGTACGGGGTCAAGTTTGTAATCTTTTAAGCACAGGTCTCTAAAAGTCTCAAAGACATCAGCCAGTAGCAATACATCTGTTTTAAGATATAAATCATGATATTCTTGTAAATTATTTATATTAAAATGTGTCCATACATTTTTAGCATGTTCATATTCATTGGGAGAGATATGTTCTTTAGTTAGAGTACTATAAAATGTCTCAATTGGGGGTAGAGACTCTGCAAACTTATCTGGTCCCGTCATATATTCATAGGGAAATACACCTTTACGTTGTAGTAGTGGATTTTGTATGAATCTAAATGTGTTTAAATTGGAAGCCAATTTATATAATGGAAGGGACAGAAAGTTGTATGAATCTAAAAATACTAAATCATCTACAGAGAATGATATATATTTTTCCATATCTTTAGCTATGCAATTTAATTTACGATTAAACTTTCCCAAGTGTTGCATTATTAAATGCCCATCGTAATTTTTCAAGTTATGGAAGAATACTGGTATTTTCTTTGTTACTTTATAGTTTAAATTACAATCATTGTGGGCAGCTCCACGGTATTGCCCAGAGGAATGGCAATGATCTCTCACCCTATCAAAATATAGGGGCTTTTCACAAATATGACAATGTGTTGAGTTTTTGAAAGATACCTCTTGCTCAGGAGTCATTACTAGGGGAATGTATATTGACATTTGACGTTTAATGAAGTCATAAGTCTCAAACAACCTTTTGAAAAACACATCCATAACGTTTGCACCACTATATAACTCTTCAGAAATAATCTTAGAATCTCTCACGACAACAAATGCAAATCCAGATGGAGTATGCTTGTTAGAGTTTATAAAGCATTCAAAATCTGCATAAATCACAAATGGGGCTTTAAGTTGATATTTATAGTTTTTAAATTGTAATGTATCTTGTTTAGACATTTCCACTCGTTGGGCATCAAAGTTTTTACAATACATAATGTGACGTTCTAATATATCATTAGTATAAAAATGTTGCAAACACAACTTACAAAAATGTTTCTTATGGTCATATTTTGTAGACCGCAGCATTAACTTATTAAAATCACGAATTAAACAGTAATGTGATTTACGACCTTCTTGTAATAATAATAAATCTATATGAGTATTACTGTTTAGTTTGGTTGTTCTTAATGGATATATACATTTCTGGTCTTCAACTCCAAATACATTAACACTTATATTATTTTGTCTTTCAAATTTATCTATATCAGCTAATTTCACAGGATACTTTATGTTTGTCATATTCAACTGACCTATGTAGGGTGCATAATTGGAGACTCTATTAGCATTTTCATTAGAGTTCCTTGGATATAAAGCTGCTAAAATTGACCAAAGGAAACATTTATTATCAGCATTTTTTATATTTAAAACTGCTTTTGTCAATTTAATACTTTCTGGTGTAGGGATATATGACTTTGGAGTTAGGGGCTTATACTTGTAAACATGCAGCTGCCAATATTTAGTATGGTCATAAATCCATCCACTGCCTTGGGCTTGATATTTGTGCATGGATGCATCAATCTTTAAAAGTGCATTTTCAATTTGAGGCTTTAAATCTCTTTTCTCAATAGTTAAGGTGGTAAGGCTTCTAAAATCTGCAATACATTCTTTTTCATTAACTAATTGCCCATTTTGATCCATTGAATATTTTATAAATTTAATTCTCCTTACTAAAGTCCATTTTATCGGAAGAGGACAAGAATGAAGAGTATTTTTAAGTTCAGTTCTAATTGATTCACCAACAAATTCAATCATTGTATATGGACAATTATTGCAAGAATTGACATGTCTTTTAAAATGACCAACCACATTTTTCTTACAAAAATTACAATTCTTATGACTTTGTAATATATGCGATTTTAGAACCACATTATCATCACAGATTAAATCACATACCTTGCACAGTTTCACCTTCATTTGATGTACTAGCTTGTAGTGGCGGACCAAATTGCTCTTCTTGGGCAGCGAGGCGGAGCAGTGTTGACAGGTCGGCATCACGCTCGAGAATGAAATATCACCCGGATGCCACTTCTATATATAGGCTCGTCCCCGGTGACGTCACCACCTGAGGATTCCCCAGTTTCGTGACCGCTTCACTTGGCCCTTGTGACAGTGCCCGTAAAACTGTCTAAAAACGCTTATATCTCGAAAACGGCTTGAGATACGGCAAAACGGTTGAAATTCTGGCAAACGTAGTGGGTGTCAACTTTTGATTATAAACAATATTACAACATAAAAAAATCAAAAAGTAAGAAAAAAATTTAACATTATTTTATATGGGTACAAATAAAAATTACCATGAAAAATCGTCTAAGTCCGTAAAACTATCTAAAAACGCTTATATCTCGAAAACGGCTTGAGATACGGCAAAACGGTTGAAATTCTGGCAAACGTAGTGGGTGTCAACTTTTGATTATAAACAATATTACAACATAAAAAAATCAAAAAGTAAGAAAAAAATTTAACATTATTTTATATGGGTACAAATAAAATTTACCATGAAAAATCGTCTAAGTCCGTAAAACTATCTAAAAACGCTTATATCTCGAAAACGGCTTGAGATACGGCAAAACGGTTGAAATTCTGGCAAACGTAGTGGGTGTCAACTTTTGATTATAAACAATATTACAACATAAAAAAATCAAAAAGTAAGAAAAAATTTAACATTATTTTATATGGGTACAAATAAAATTTACCATGAAAAATCGTCTAAGTCCGTAAAACTATCTAAAAACGCTTATATCTCGAAAACGGCTTGAGATACGGCAAAACGGTTGAAATTCTGGCAAACGTAGTGGGTGTCAACTTTTGATTATAAACAATATTACAACATAAAAAAATCAAAAAGTAAGAAAAAAATTTAACATTATTTTATATGGGTAGCACGTATTGGGGAGAGCGCCATGAGCCGGAAGCACGCACGAGTTCGCGTACAAACCTCGCACTGTCAAGTTGATGATTTTGAGAATATACATGTGAATGCATGTGGATTTGAAATAGTAATGAAGTTATACAATGGTATTGATCATTTATATAGGCTTGTATTGGTCGAGAGCTGGATTTTTAAAAAAGTGGTCAAAAAAAGCTCACCATGTTATTCTTATGGGGAAAACGTGCCTAAAGTGATGTCATATTGCTAGTTCGCCACTACTTATTTCGAATCACGTTTTGAAAGCAAATCCCAACCAAGTGAGATTAAAAACGTTTTTCTTACATAATAACGGATTTAATTAATCGCAAGTGCAATAATATAGTCTAATAGTGTAACCGTAAATGAAATTAAATAACTAGACATCGTCCAAATTGGAACCAGAAATTCTTTGAGTATAAAATGTTTCTTGAGTTTTGACAACCAGAAAGAAGAAGACCTTGAATCAGTGTTGTATAGGGCTGTGACACTGAAATGATCGTCGCCAATAGCTTACAAAAAAGGTTTCCACTCATTGACGGCGCTTCAATGGCGGTTGTGTAAAGTGTAAAGTAAAAAATCACAACTGCAGTGGGTGATTGTAACAGAGGTTTAACAGAGGAAGTGCTAAACTCGCTTTTCCAATGTGTCACTTTCTGTTTCTACTCACCGTGTGATGCAATCGCTGGACCATACAGCCAATAGGCCCATAGCTCATATCTTGGGTACGTAAGCCTACATATTTATTCATAACAACCTTTTTGATGACGATCCTTGATACCGGTACTTTTCCATAGAATACATGGCCTATTTACTTAAAAAATAAAATTACAAATGACCAAAACCCCAACATTGTGTGATTTTCGTCACATTTCCTTCTAATGTTAATAGATATACTAATCATTGTTTAGAGAATGCGTAATCTATTAAATAACAAAAAGTTGTTTGGGTAAGGTTGTTTTTTTTTCAAACTGACACCGATAAGTTTACGCTATAACTTTTTACGAGAAAATCCAAAAGCAAGAGCTCAATAACCTCGGGACTAGATATTAATGTATTTAATTGGTCCGATTTACTATAGTTCTTAGGTAGGTTCTTACGTAGGTACTGGTAGTTTACAAATTTGATATCGTTGGTGTTGCACCTTATTTATTAGAGCCGTCCGTATTCAATTTAAGTGATGTCTTAACTCTGTATAAGTTTTGCTTTTTCTGTCTGGATTTCAAATCTTAGCTTACCCGGTATGCTAAGAAAATGATAACCTATTTGAGTAAAACATTTGTTGGGCAAACCATCATGAATTGTTTACGCCTTTATATTGTTTATGTATCAATAGTTCGTGGTCTTTGTTGGATTGTTGTATTGTGTTGCTTTGTTGTATGTTGGTAACGCATTAATGTCCTTATTTCTCAGTGTTTCATGGAATGGACAAGAGCACCTTTGATACTGAAAATGTCAACCGGAATAAAGTGTTAAATGGTGAGGTTGAGGTAGTACTTTAAATACGTTTAAGTTAACCGATGTGGAAAGTAACTTTCAATTATAGGCCTACTTTAGGGCTACGCTTCATGGATCTATAAAACATTTTTTAGTTTAATCATTGGACATATGGACCAACACGATCCGGGTGACATTTAATTGCGAAGCATTTATTTTGGCTTGAACTATCAGATACTGTATTTGCGAAGGTTTATATATAATAGTTTTGCCAGCATATCTGCAAATATATAAACTAATTGCTGTTCTTAATCTTAATATAAGAAGGTTTCAACTGACTACTATAAGATCCCCGTGCGTAGAACGGGCACACAGCTAGTATATAGATAAAACGATACATTTAATAAACAAAACACTTTTCCAGTCCTGTCTTTACTAACTTCAACACGTCAAAAAGATGTGTGAAGATTATTAAATACCTGAATTACAACGAATTGTACGAGTAAATAATCAGTACTTTTCCGTAGTTGCCTCGTTTTCCCTTTTCAACTGCATATCTCCATAGTAAAGGTAAATGTAAAGAAAGCTTGCATTGCTTGCTTTGGTTTCTTAGAGATGACTTCAGTATGCAGTGGTAAGATAGAGGAAATGGCCTCTCTACCCTAAAACAGTGTTCAACAAATTCAAAATGTAGTTTTCAAATATTTATAATATTAGGATACACATTTATCCAAAAAATACAACCAACAATCCGAATGGATAACTTGGTTACTAAACTGTATACGGCGTTTGCATTGTCTTAGAGCATTTTTTAAATACATGTTTATACATATTTATTCGAAAGTTTGTCAAATGAAAAAGAGATTACTATTGGGATATGGTCTTGAAAAAATATATAAGAATCTGCTCAAACAACATTGCTGACTTTTGGTTCGTTTAGTTAAGGTCAATCAGTGGGAAAAGTTTCAAACTTTTATCAGTTTCTACAGGGATTCCTTCATTTTCTAGAGTAAGGGTTTAGTTAACAACTTTTAAATTCTTAATTCTGCCCATGCTACATGTCAGTAAATTTTTAAACAATTTAGTTAATTTAAAATACTCTTTTCCTACAGTCACCCGACAAAGTTGGCTTCCTTGTACTGTTTATAGTACAGAAAGCTGCTAATTGCTGCATATTTATACTTTGCCGTACGGTTTATACTTTGTCGTACGGTTTATACTTTGCCGCACATCAGGATTCCAACTGAACAACACAAAACAGCGTGGTTCTATTATGCACGTAATCCGTGTACGCTTGGAAATAGGTTGGCAACACTTGAAGATAATAATACTATGAGCAGCTGATTGACTATTATAACTACGATTTAACCTGTGATTTCGTGTTTATAGTTTCGATATTTCTGAACTTTCTGGACTTTTCTTTTAAACGTTTTTAAAACATTCCTACGATCTTAATAAACAAGAAAATACCTTTAAAGCATTTTTTTTAGGCGCGGAAACCACTTCAAATTACAAAAACATACGGAACTATATTCTCAAAACGCGGAGCACATTTCTTGCCGAGGAAAAATAGCGGAGTGATACGGACCGCGGGTACTACTTTCTCTAGGGCACCATTTCTGTTGCCAGCTGAACCTAAAACCGTGTTGTATAGTGTTTGAAATACTAATTATTTATATGCTTCTTAGTGACTGTAGGAAAAATATAATGTGTAACACGAGTGAAAAAGGCCTTTTCTGCACTCGAGATCATTCCGCACTCGCCTGCGGCTCGTGTGTAAACATTGCTCTCGTGTGCAGCAAAGTGCCACTTTCACCACTAGTTACACAAATAACTATAGTACGCTCACCTGTGATATTTGGTGAACGTACTGAACATGCATTGCATATCTTTGAAGAGAACCCATTTATGAGTGAACAAGTTGTTTGCACCTTGTAGTAGTATTTTAAATTACAGTACTTTATTTCGACCTGTAGCTGGGAGCGAGCTGGTCTAGTGGTTAGAGCGCGGGACTCCGGTTCCTGGGGTCCTGGGTTCAAACCCCGCAAAATAACCAATGGATTTTATCCAAGTGATATGCCGTAACCCCTAGGTCTAGCCTGAAGTAATGTGAAAAAAATTCCTGACTCGTGCCTAGCGTCCTAGGACAAAAGAAAATTTAGAAAAGTTAGAAATCATAGAGCTGATGCTCAAAGATATTGGTTTGAAAATACTATTGTGAGGTATGTGAATGGAATGCAAACTATACAACTGTGAAAGAGTTAAAAACAAGTTCTAAAAATGTATGTACTCATACCGAATTTCAACCCAATCCGACCAGTGCTTCAAACAAACAAACACACACACAAACTTTCACATTTATAATATTAGTATGATAAATCTTTAAAGAATTACGGTGAAATTGCCAAATTGCAGCTGATTATTAAATGTGTGTGAAATTCCCACGATTTTCAAAATTAAATAAACATGAGTTTAAAAAAACTACACTTCAAAGGGCCGTCCTGGCTCCCAATTAATTCTTTGAATGTATTGTAATGCGCAGTAGTGCTTATTCAAAGTGATTTAATTATATCCTTGCTAATTAATATAAGCTACAGTCCGGAAAAACAACGCAGTGATTTTAACTACTGGACTGTTATTAAAGATATATTGTCACCACTTTGAAACGTACTTTTCATACTTTGGCGGTTCAGTAGCTCGAGCGTAATTGATATATTAATATTATTTAAATTATACATGATCAAAAGGAGATATTCATTTTTAAGTTGTAACTCAAAAATTATTATCTCCTTTTGTTCAATTGTAAAGTTCAAATTAATTACCCCTACCGGCATCATTGCTGTTACATATGGTCACATGACTATAATACATAGTCTATATTTTCTTCGTGTATTTGAATGAATAAATAACATTTTGTAGCGCAAGTTACCTTTTGCAATATGGCAAAAGCAAACAAACCAAACTTAGTAAGTTTCGAAGTCAAACAAGATCCAATCGGCTAAGATTGCTCGAAGACATTTAGTTTCCGATAATTCAAAGTTTGTTTTGTAAATACTCTAGTTTCATGTCACAACTTTTATAAAATTGAAAACAGAATATCAACCAACTATATAACTTTGTAGGTTATCAATAAAACAACATATTAAAACCCTTTAGTGGCAAAAGTGAGGTAGGTTGGTATATAATTACTTATCTGAAATTTACTTCAACTGAACTACTTTGGTTTAAATACCATAATTTAAAATATCTCAATCATTTCAGCCTCTGGATTGCTTATATAATCAAATAGATAACGTAAACTCTTACCTTAGCAATCCTTATTATGGTTGTCCGATATTAATTTCGAACCCGTAGGTCCATCTTCAGTCGGAAGTTTAGGTAGACCAAAGTCTTGTCTACATAAACTTCCGATTGAAGATGGACCTACGGGTTCGAAATTAATATCGGACAACCATAATAAGGATTGCTAAGGTAAGAGTTTACGTTACCTATTTAAAATATCTGTCAATTAGCAGAGCACAAGTAGTCCAAAAAAATTGTATAGCTATGTTTATAAATAGAACTATAGATGTAAATGTATATTTTCTCGAAGATCTCAATCTGAAGTGGCAAGCCATTAAATCTAACAGGTTTTACCCGTAACAAAACCTTTATATCAATTGAACAGATCACTGTAATGAGATTTTATTAGTTTCTCTTTGGCGTCTATTATTTTCTGTAGCAACATAGCCGTCTTAAAGAAGTATAATAATGTAGGGGCTGAGACAAAATATAAATTAAAAATAAACAGTTTTTGCAGTAAGCATGTTGCATCATCATTATAAGTTTGTTTTAAAAGATATTTATAGCTTATATTTTAAGTTATATGTTATAGATTATTTAATAGGCAATAAAGTTCAGATTCAGACCATTACAAAATATTAAAATTAAAATTTGTAAATTATTAAAAATAAATTAATAATAAATGTGTTTAAAAATTAAAAAAATATGTCTCTCTTCATGTAGCCCATTGAAGCTTCTGTTTCATAAAAGGATTTATTTACCTTTATTCACCTTTATGAAACCTTTATTGTATAAATTAATTAGCCTACTGTAATGGGATCCCTTTACATCTCTTCTCTTAAAATTTCTTAATTTTCTTTTGCAATATACTACTGTCTACTGTCTTACAGAAATGTTAAATACTTACTTATATTAGTTGTTGAGATAAAACAGCAATCAAATACAAAACTAACAAATTTTGTGCATTATAATTCAAACATATTTATTTTAATTTATATTTTAGTAGATATTAGTAGCATAAATATTGATTTATTTTTTCACCCTCCTTAACTTTTCATCGATCAGCGGTTGTAAATGTTAAGGAGGGTTTCAACCTTTCCTATTTATTTCTTGTTATGTCATCGACGTTAAAGTTATTGAATATTATTTAGATCAAATCATAATAATCATTTTTAAGTATTAGTTTCTGGAATGAACCGAAAGAGTTAACTGCACATATGTATACATATGACTTAAGCAGTTAAAAGATATTTAGTTAAAAACTAGAGAACGTAATTAAAGCTACGTTCAACATTGATTTCGGATCATATTAACCCATCAGTTTACATAATCTTTCAATTATAAAATTCTCAAGGCTAATTTCATTACTCAGTTTTGATTTAAAAGTAGAAAGAAAGTGTCCTTAGGTGCTTTAGAAATAGCTATTAAACTTAAAGTGTTTTTTTTTTTTTTTAGTTCAATCTTTGCTTGGCACGTGTAACTTAGGTCCAACCTTTGATCAAGACAACCACATTGAACAGGTCTTGGTTAAACCTGTTTGGTTTCTTGGTTCTTGGTTAGTGAATAGTTACATAGTTAAAATGTAAAATTATTGTTAAAACTGACTCAACATAACTGTTACAATTATATTTATTCAACTAAATATCAGTTTTCACAAACTGAACACAAATAGTAACAGAGACTTTTGGAAGCCAATTTTTTTTTATTAATGTGTGGTTTCTAAACTTAACTCGTAACCACATTCTTGTCTTAGGTATTAAATCTTTTGAATATCTATGGACAAATATTGCAATAGTAATGTACAACAATAGCGTAATTAAAATTTTGAAAATATTTCAGTCAAACTCTGCCAGGAGAGAATTTATTCAGGACAGTAACGTTCTGTCATATTGTCCTATACGCTCCCCACTGTTGTAAAAGTTAGTTAATTACAGTCATGTGATTGAAATTTTAATTACAGTCTCAATTACAAAGCTCTACCAACCCAATTCGTTGTTAATGATGATGTTGGATTTGACATGTTCCAATCTAGTGAATCCAATGGGACTCAGTGAGACAGCACTAATTGTGTTGTTTTAAATGTTGTTAGGTTTGTCATGCTTTTGAAATTTAAAGTAAATGATCAGCAATATTCTCGGCATTTAGTGTAAATACTATTACAGAGCTTAGACCTGTTTCTGTGACCGAAGGAATCATCACTCTTCCAATAACGTGTTTGTAAAGTTTCATACTGTCATTGTACACATTTATTGTTGCCATATGTGTTAATTAAAATTAAAATTCGAAATGAAATTAAAATTTTATGTGTTAATGAATGATCCTCTATGATGTTGTACAACAATAATTAGTTCACAGTCATTATACAGGGTGGCTGAAAAGTAACTTGCACCCTCCCCTAACTTTTTAACCTTTTCAAATATTTAAAATCTGATTGCGGCAACGTTCTTAAATATGAGGGGCTACAATAATTATGGTTAATTTTGAAAGTGTTGCCCTTACAGCGGGGTAGGGGGTGGCTCAAAATTTTCAAATGGCAAGTATAGTCGAGTTTGGTATCATTTAAATCGGACCGCTAATAACAAAATGGCGCCCTAAAACGTTTACATCTAGATAACCATAAGGGTTGCTGAAAGTTAACTTAAACCTTTGAAAGTTTTGAGCTATCACCAATCCCCACTACCTCTGAGGGCAACATTTTTAAAATTAACCATCATTATTGCAGCCTCTCAGTTTTAAAAAGGTTGCCGCAAACCGATTTCAAATATCTCAAATTGTTGAAAAGTTAAGGGGGGTGTATGTTACTTTTCAGCCACCCTGTATTTTCGTGTTATCCATTCCAAATAATATAGATATACGTAATCAATTTTTGTACGATGGTCATTTCTGTCTTTTGTTGCTTTTACTAAGGAGTAAAAATTCCAATAAAAAACAAATATTTTTACTTTAAGACCTTTTGAGCAGGTTTTGCACTGGTGGCACCCAGTACCCAATGTAATTTTTTTAATGTATTATGGATTTTGTTATTTATTATTTTAAATCTGTATAAAGTTACCCTACAAATTGTCTTATGGTGAATCTAAATTATTAGCTCGATATGCATTCTATTTGAATTGTCTCAAAAAAAAAAAAAAAAAGTTTGTGTTAAAATGGTTTTTCACATTGCAGCTGTCCGTTGAAGAATGACACTTATACTAATGAAACAGGGCTAGTATTGCAGATATAAATTAACTATATTTCAGTGTATTTTAAAGTATTGTTCATTAATTAATACCAACAGTTTCACCTTTTATATGCGTTTTGCCCTGCCAAATTACCCATTTACGCATTATATGGTTTGTAATTTATTTATTTAAATTAATATCTCTCAAAATCGTTTAGTTAAGCGTTGCTAACTTTGTAAAAATGGTTCAGGTTTTTTTTTTGCAAATTTAAGGCCTGGGAAAACACGTAAAATATAATTTAGAATAAGGTTATGTTTTTATCATTTATCGCGACATTATTTCAATTGATGCTGTTTAGTGGCAACCAAAACCAAAAATTCTTGAAAAAGGAAATTCATTTTTTGCAAATTCAAATCTTCGAAGGCTTCCTATTTCAATTAGTCAAATCCAGACACGGCCCAACCCTTTACTAAGAACTCAGAGAGATAAAATTAAATCTTGACTTTCATTGTCTCGATGCTTTGAACTGACAGTTGGAAGAGGGAGGGGAAAGGGTAACAATTAATAAGAAGAATGAATTCAAATAAAAGTTGGTCCGTTAGATTCTTTATTTTATAAATATTTTGAAGTTCTCAAATTTAATTTGTAAGGTTTTTAATTGTTAAACTAAGTTTATATCGAAGTGTTTGTTACCCATTGAAAATCCATACCTTCAAAAGATGAATTTTGTTTGAAAAGTAACAGATTTCAACCGTTTCAATTTTTATATAAATATAGGCGTATGACAAATTTTAGGGTATATAAAGGTTAATAAGTAAATAATCTGAGGAGTATTCTTTCAATAAAAAAAAAAAAATAAATCGCCACATTGTAAAGTGGTTGAAAGCTATAATTACATTAGCCAGAACTGACATTGTTATTCATTTTGGAATCAGTTCATGAATTTACTAATACTAACGTATGCATATTTCAATTGAGTTTTAAAATTTGGTATTACTCTTTAAAATAATTTGTGTAGGCTTACCCTAAAATAAATTAATATGGATATCCATTTGGTTCTGGCATGGACCTAGTACTCAAAATATGTGAGGGGCTTAGACTGGTTTTCCTTAAAAGAGTATGGATTATTTCAAACAAAATGACACCTGTGTAAATATTAACAACAACAAATCAGTTCAGTATCGAATCTAATGTATTGAGTAATGTATGAGAGTTGTAGGCCGATGTCGAACATAATGTAGAACCCTGGTGTCCTACAGCAAAAACAGTAATGTATCACCCTACCCTGCACTCGATATTTCAACCATGTGTTACTTGGGGCTTAGTACCCTTTTGTAACATCAATGGCATAAATACTACATGTTGCCTGTTAGTTGATGAAATCTCCAGCATGTTAACTCAAACCATTCAATAAGTACTCTAGTCACAACGATTTAATTTAGCAAGTCCTAATCTTTATTTTTATCCAGAGATTTCTCTGCATCAAAATCGATGGCTCCTCACTGCCTACGTTATCATGTCTAGACCAACAGTTATGTAAACGATAACAGTGTAATACAAATAATTTACTGATTGGCAACCATACCAAGCAAAACTAAGTGAAGCTATGTTTTTCCTGAGGTGTTTTAACAGACCAAAATTAATTAACTATTAATTAAGTAATTAATTAAAAGTTTTATTTACAGTTTTTTTTTACTAAGTGAAATACGTTTTCCAATTTTCCCCGTTTAATGACAATGTTTACTGTCAACGCCGTGACTTGACAATGACAAACAGTTTTCAGTTTTATTAAGGACGTGAGGGCAATCTAAAGGTTCGTGAAACCATGTTATTCTTTCTCCCTGGCAAAATAAAAGTTTAATATAAATGCCTTTGTTTTGTTTAACTCTTCTTTTACGTTTTAATCAAGTACTCCAAAAACTAGTTTGTCGGTGTGCTAGAATTCAGTAAACGTTTACCAAACATTTGTAATTGTTCTGTTTCTTCACTTTTGTTTGTGCAGGAAAACTTATTCTCAAATGCCAGATTATTATGAAATTTATTATTTCAATTATTATCTTAAGAATTTTCATTTTTATTAATGAGCTGGTGCGAAAGTACACACTCCCATGCCTTTGTTGATCTTAGAGTTAGGTATATTACGTGATTTATATGGTCCTCGTATATATTTCAAGTTTTACTATTAATTCCGACAAATTATAGGCTAATTTGTGTACTTAGTTGAAGTTTTAAGGCGGCACATAATTATGTCGGGCTTATCATTACAAATTTTTAAAATTAATGTTTTAACTCAGCTGTTTAAGTTCAAGAGTGTTTTTGTTTGAGCAAGTGACAATTTCAAGTCAATAAAAGTTCATCATACACTTTTCCTTTCTAACTTATGCTATGAGTAACTCCCAAGGTAGTCTAACAATATTCAAATAACAGTTTTAATTACGAGTCATGTTGTTTTACTGAACTTGTGATTTTAAAAAACCCAATCCATTCAAAAGACTTGAACGGTACAATATTTTTTTTTGCATCTAGCTAAGCATAAACATAATTATTAGACATGTTCAATATATTTATAATATTGACATAAAACCTAACTGAAAAGAGAATAATATGTATTAAAGAAATAATACTGGTATACATTTATTCTTATAGGTACTGTATTCATATTTTTACCAAATTTCATGTTGTAATCCACGGTAGTATTGTATGTTTTAACTAAAAACGTGTATTTATATAATTTTGTAACATAAGAAACAAAATAATTTCTATCTATCCATATTAGTAAACTAGAGTGTTTTAAACTATTTGTTTACTGTACTGAACTATATTAAATTTAACAATTGTATTTTATGCCTAACTTATCAAATATCAGTCAGATATCATCTACAGAAGTACCTCCTCGTCACTACATTTAACGACAGTCTTCAAACATTTAGTACGACAAACAAAAAGTCACTTAAAATTATCTCCGGTTACATTAACTGTGACATTCGTAATCTATGTTTAAATTCACAAGAGGAACGATACCTTGACTTGCTTTATGAATTCGGATTTATTCCTTGTATAGATAAAATGACGCGGCCAGTTAGATTACATGTTACATGTGTGTACAGTTACATGTATCAATTATTATATTAAAAACTGCCACACAGACTGAGTGTCAACGCTTCTATTTTACAAACTTGCATTACAGATCATTTTATTGTTTCTCTTGGACTGAAAAGCTTGACTATCAAATATAAAAAGCTAGTTATTCTCTGAACAATGGAGTAAAATGGAGACAAAGTAAATTTAACTTTGTCGTGTGACGCGCTCAACTGTTTCATAACTTTTAACTAGTTTTACTCGCGCCATTTTGTTCAGTTAAATGAGTTTCCATGAAAATCTATACAATCATGTAAAATAGTTTTTACTAAAATAAGTCAACGGTAAATTTGTATAATTTAAATAGATGTTATGGTAGAAAATGTTTAATCGTTAATCATATAAATAACTGGTCCAGCATTTGTCCTGGTACAAATTTGGTTTTCGATCCTAAACACTAAAATTTAGCGATTTTTTTCCAAACCATTTTAAAGTAGAGGCGTAGCTTAAAAACAAATAATTTTGTATATTGAAGCGTTTTTATGGTTGCAGAGAAAATTCTAAAAGCTGCAAATTTAAAATTCCCATTTTATACTCAAGTAGAATAAGTAAACAGTCAGTAGGTGCGAAAGGGGGGGGGGAGAGGGGGCTCGCCGCTGGCCCAAAGGGACAGAGCCGGGACAGAGCAGTGACGGCCCTTTGGGGCTACCAGCCGCCTTGTAGTGAGTCGTTGCATGCGTTTTTTGTGTGTATGTGTGGGTTTTGGTGTGTGTGCGTGTTTGTGTGTCTATGTGTGTGTGTCCGTTAGCACGATAACTCGAGCAAAAAGTAATCCGATTTTGATAAAATTAGGTATAAACGTGTAAACCTACATTTATTCAAACGAATTCACGTACCAGCATAATCGGAATATGGGAGCGGAGGTTTATTGGGGTTTTATGGGGTAAAAATTGTTTTTTTCACATTTTTGACCTAAAAAACATAAAAATTTGCAATTTCTTTCCAAACCATTTTGTAGAGATTAAAAACAAATAATTTAGTATATTGAAGCATTATCATGCGCCTAATGGTTACGGAGAAAATTCCGAAAAATTTTTAATTTAAAATTCCCATGTTATTCTTATAAAGAATAAGTCAACTATTGTAGATTGCTTGTTTATGAACATATTTTGATTAAATTTGGAAAATGAATTAATATCTTACTAAACTATTAACATTTGCCAAAAACGCTTTTTTACCCTCCGTGTTTTAGAAAGCCTAAGTACTCGTTAAACTAATTATATTTAAATAGGGAATAAATGTGATATTTTTAAGGAGACACTTTAGTGTAAATCCAATCAGGCAAATGGAAATTCGCTTAGTCTGCAGGTTTGCTGCGGTGGGGGTATTAAGCCATTCTACATTACCGACTTTGATGTGTAGGTGTCATTTTAAAGTTTATAACCCAGCGCACCTGCGAATAGCAACAAACCGATCATTTCCACACGGGTTTCGCCCCCCCTGGTTTTAAATTATTTCTAGAGTTCTCATTGTAACGTCCCAACTTTCTTTGTAACGGTTTGAATATGGATTGTAATCCAACAGCTGATCCTTCAGTTGGATGTTAACCACAGTAAATCCGTAAACAAGACCAACGAAACGAAACAAACGGTTTACGAAAATTGATTTTTTAAAGAGGCAACTTTTTATAATTATTGAAACATGATCTAGGTAGATAAATAGCCCTTTAGTCTTTATGGTGTAGATCTACATATTTGAAAAGTAATAGGGAGATGCATTTTAAATTTTAGTTCTTGAAACATGTTTTGAACCCAATTAAAATGCACCATGGCAGCTCTAAAAATTTTAATTTCGACGATTATAGGTAAAAATTGCTTAACATACCAAACAGGTGTTAACCATTAAAAATACCTGGCACAGTTAGGTAATTTAAGTTGTGTAATACTAACTGTGTGCTCTGTTGGATAGTCCGCTGAAATACTGAGTTTATGTATATCTTCATTCAACCTAAGACGGCGTAGAGGTGAACATGTTAGTTTTTCCAGTGTTAACATTGTTTGTTTTTCTACAGGTAGTGACCGCGGACACTTCACTAGATAAAACTTTTGAACAATTGAAAAGTAGCTTACTTGCGGTAAAGTACAAGACGAGTACCATTCAAGGTACATTCAAATACTCAAAAACGCTCTCCGAGCCCGGAATCATTGAACCCACAGAAGGTTGCGGGTGCGTTAAAGGATGGTCTTTATCAATCTCAGACCCTATGTGGGACAAAGAAGATGATAAGTTTATCTTGAATGGACTTAGATTCAAAACTCTCACTTTGCACGTAAACTCATTCTACACGTCGAGTAAAAAGGTACAAAATACATGGTATAAACCTTCACTGCTGGACTTTGATTGCTGTTCATTGTTTCGTGTAAGCTCGTATAAATTGGCAGAATTTGACTTACAAATTTATATGAGACGGCTCAAGTTCGAGATGCTAGAAGATTCGACGAATGTAATATGTAATCTCCTCTGGAATGAGAGAGAAGTAAGCGAATTTACCAAGACAGATTTTACGTTGACAGTCTTAAGTAGAAACCCTGATCCAGGCCAACTTGAAAGTCGTAAGAAGTATCTCAGAGGAGCAATCAACACGATTGTTGATTCAGAAGAATTCCATAAACATATCAAGCAACTGTTTGAGGAGGCAACCAAGGATCAATGCCAATTTGTTGACAAGCGTTTTGAAGCTGACACACAAAACACACAACAAACAACACAGCCCTAACAGGTATGGAAGTACTTTTGACACGCATTAAACTGCAATATTGATATTCATGTTTATTTGATTGATTTCCCTAACACAGTATCTTTTAAAAAATCACTACAAATGTATATTCTGAGAACACTCTGTATTTTAAAAATGGTAAAAGTATTTTTACGTTGTTCCTTGGGTATGAATTAGTGGGGAAAAGTGTTGTTTCATCTCTGTATGTCAAGCCATTCGTCTGTAATCTGTTTACAGCTTAGAAGACTCACCCTTGTAATGACTCAAAAACCAATGTTTACAAATATGGTCATTAGGCCTAATTAAATTCCAAACTAAATCTTGTTATATTTTAATATTTATTCATGTTCATTGTTAATATTAGTAAAACCATATTGTCTCAACATACAGGGTGATTGATATAAGTGTGCCAGCCGTTTTATTCGAAAACTATAAGAGATATCGAAAAAAGTCAAATGGTAAGTGCCTTGGATTTTTTATTTAAAAAATTATAGTCAAGTCCAAAAAATTATTTTAGCCGTCATTTTTCCAATATGGCCGCCAACTTTGATGTTTCTTATGGAACACCCTGTATTTTATGATGTATTCTGGTAGAAAAAGTAATTTTAAGACGATTTTATTCTTGTCATTTTTTTCATAAACCTAACCGTTTCAAAGATAATAATGGTTTAAGTTGTGAAATTTTGAATGGTTTTCGAACAAAACGGCTGGCATGCTTGCTTAGGCCTTTATCGAAACTCTTTCTCATGCAGAAATTTCAAAACTTTAACCATTATTATCTTTCAAACGGTTAGGTTTATGAAAAAATCACAAGAATAAAATCGTCTTAAAATTACTTGTACTACCAGAATACATCATAAAATACAGGGTGTTCTGTAAGAAAAATCCAAGTTGGCGGCCATATTGGAAAAATGGCGGCTAAAATATTTTGTTTGACTTGACAACAATTTTTTAAATAAAAAATCCAAGGCTCTTACCATTTAACTTTTTTTGATATCTCTTATAGTTTTCGAATAAAACGGCTGGCACACTTATATCAATCACCCTGTATATATAATTTACAATCAAAATTTATTCATTGGCTTACTCAAAATTTTTATTCAAAACAATTCCTCCATTTAAAATACAGTACAAGATTATCAATAAAATTCAACCATGTTTTTATTTATGTGAACCCCATGATTAAAGAAATGATTTTCAACAATGAACAGTGGGAGTGCAGTTAAGGTATCCAAGAAGAACATACAGAAACTATTAGTTGTGAAATAAATTGCGAAATTATAAAATAAAGTATTGTCAAAATATCCTAATTAACTGAAGAAAGAAGAATTTAGGCCTACATTATTCAGAAGAAAATTATTATTATAGAAGATTGGTGAGAATATTCCATTTATTATTAACTCAAACTATAGACATCTCTAGGATCAATTTTGGGACTAAAACTACCTACCTCCATATTTCATTAATACTAACAAAAGAAAAGAAAATTTAATCATCTTACTAAAATATTCTTTCCAAATTATTATTTAATCTACATCATTGCCTTTCATAAATTCAAATAAATCTTTTGATTCAGTCAGCACGAATCCCCACCCCTCGAGAGCTTTTGTAGCCATTTATTTACCATTAAACATTGTATTCAATAACATCCTGTACCTCATCATTTCTATTATTAGTTAAGACAAAAATAAAATAGCAACAACATGTTTAGAGGTTTATTTCACCCTGTATATACCTACATATATACATATATACCTGTAGGTACATATAGTCAATGATGGTACGTATTCTATTCTGTTTTACCTCATGTCATTATCTAAATGCTGAATTTGTCACAAAACTCGTAACCATCCAGTCAGCAATCATCTAGATTAGTAACCTCAGTGACTATTTGACAGCGGCTTATTTAGATATGCAAAAATCTCTCTACTCTATACATATAGGCCTCACACAGCGGATGTCTGGAGAACCACCAACGCTTGCGGCTGTTTCCACTCTCGGTAGACTAATGAAAATTCATCGTTGCACCCTGTTACTAGTGCAGAAAAACGTGTATGTACAACTGAACACCACAGCAGACCAACGAGAAGGCCAACTTCCTTTTGAAACAATCAAACAACTAAACGCACAGGACGACTACATTTGTAAACACTTATGTGAAATAGGAGGGAAAAACTCACAACTTTAAGGATGGTAAAATGTTGATGTTAAGTTAGCTGTCAATTTAATGCCGTGTATTTAATAACCCGTTAGCTTTATTGGAAGGGTAAATTTGCGTAAAGGTAGTTTTTAGGGCAACTCCTTGATCATGAGCGCGGTTTTATCCTAAATTTTTGTTCGTGGTTCGAGTGTGCCCACTAAAAGTTTTCTTTCCTCAGTAAGAATTACATAGGAATTTTAAATATGCATATAAGGGTTTTTTCCGTAACCTTTAATCGTACAAAAAAAATCTGCAATTAAAAAAAGAATTTTTTTTAACCTCTACACAATGGTTGTAACAGAAGCCGCGAATTTCCCAATTGAAACTCCTATAATTAAGAAAAATTTGAAAACCCTAATTTTGAAAATTTTTAATCTCTTTCCCAGAGTGAAAAATTAAAATATGTTTTTGGCGAATTTCCCATATAGGGAATAAGCTAATACCGTAGGTGTCATGGTAAGACCTGGACCCGGGACCGATTTACTTTTTCGTTTTGAGGTCCCCAGAGGCCAAAAACACCATCCGTTCAAATTCCATATATACAATATATATATGTGGTTCAAGTTGCCATATATATATGTGGGTGTGTGTGTGTGTGTGTTGTGCGTGCGTGTGGGTAAAAGTTGTATCAATGGTTTACAACTCCCAGTGATTTTTTACAGTATTATTTCAATCCCTTTTTAGTTGATATTTATCATTTATTTTTTATTATTACTTTCCCTTTTTTTACTCGATGTTTTATCTTTTTTTACATTTTTTAGATATTTCCATAATGTTTACGTTATCTGCTGTGGCTTCCCAGTAAAATTGTTTTTCCCTTTTGTCAATGTGTAATTGGTATGTAGAGTAATAACTATTATACGGTGTTAGATTAAAGAGTTGTATAATTGTATAGTTTATAGATTGTAGAAAATGGATGGACTGATTAACTCGTTCCCCCCGCACAGGCTTCGCCTATGTGGGGAGGATCTATTTTTGTTAGAATTACTGTTTGTATATTTTGGTTCATGGAATAAATTATGTTTGATTTTGATTTTGAGGTTTGCTGCGCCAAAGGTAACTGGACTGAATATCGCAATAAGCCCCTAAGTAAATGGTATAGTGAGAAAGTTAAAATACCGTTGAGGCAGGCAACGTTTACAAGGCAGTGCTGACTGCAGTCTGTTCTGATAGTGTGCTAGGGACCGTATTTTATCTGTTATCGAATTGGAAATGTAGTTTGTCTAAGGTATTATTGAATTATATTTTATGATTAAAAGTTTTACCCATAATTAAGGGGATATGATCACTGGAATATAACTTCCTTCCCAAGCGAATGATCATATCTTGTAAATATACCAATTTAAGTATCCTATATTTATTAAGGTTTGTCGAATAACGGCTCTTGGGGTGGACTTGTACAAAACTGCCTCATAAACAGCTTCCACCAATTGCTGACTTTTAGTTGAGGCCACTCAGTGAAAAACTTTTATCAGAGTCTCAACCGATTTTTTTGTTTTATACACTCCGTGATTTGGTCAAACATGTTTGGTTATAGTTTAATGTGAACCGTTGCATCTGTATCATAAATGCATTATCCTTATCTATATAAATAAAATTAGAGTTTTGTCTGTACATTGCTTAGAATAATGAACTTTTTGGTTATTTTTACATTTCATAGGTCAGAGAAACCGAATCAAACCTTATCTCAATTTCTGTCTGTCTGTCTGTCTGTCTGTCTGTCTGTCTATCTGTCATTCTCTTGGTAACGCTAAAATACGCACTTTATTACAACTACTCCTCAATAACTATAGCACTGTCCCGCCTGAAACTTATTTTCCAAATACTATACATATATGAGATGGTTTTAGACGTATTTCATCGAATATGAGACAGTTAGATATTTAACAGTAAACCCTTGAAAATCAAGTTTTTGTCGATTTTTGACGTGGAATTTCTGGAAGCCCATGTTAACCTTATGAGAAATGAAATTATTGAATCTTAACAGCTGTTTCAATTAAACAAGTTGGTTCTGTTCTGTGATGTTCAATAGCATTAAAGTTACAAGGATTACCAACAGGGTGCAGCACTAGCACTATTATTTCTTTTACATTTATGACAACAGCTAATTTGCAACCTGGAGGCAAGTGAGCGTAGCGAACGAGCTAACCTGAAGGCAAGTGAGCGTAGCGAACGAGCTAACCTGAAGGAAAGTGAGCGCAGCGAACGAGCTCCAACATACAGGTGAGTGAGCGTAGCGAACGAACTTCAACCAGGACGTGATTGAGCCATGCAAACGAGATCAGATAGTAAAAATAAAAGTAAGCCTACCGTTATAGGATCGACCGGCAGACACAGAGGTAATTTAACCTTTTATTGATTGTCATACCGATCCGGAACAACAAAAAACAACATAAAATGAAGCTATGTATAATAGTTTGGCCAGCATATCTTAAAATATGCAAACCAACTGCTGTTCTTTATATAAGAAGGTTTCAACTGAATATTATAAGATCCCCGTGCGTAGAACGGGTACTCACAGCTAGTTAGTAATAAGTAGAAACAATCCTCTAAAATTTCCATATCAAAGTTATCATCGGCAAATTAGTGGTTAAATGAACAAACATTTTACAGTGTTTGAGAAATGTTCATTAATCACACAAACAAATAATTGGAACAACAAACACTTAACAATGTAAATAATGCAGCTGATTTCAAATACTTAATTGTTTTTAAACTGTACCTATATTTAAACTGCAGTTTGAACTGTAACTATCTTTACCTACGACCGTTTTTTAAAGTAGCCGTTTCAGTTCAGTTCTTGCAATTGAAAAGTTTCTCATAACAGCATTGTTTACTGCCATAACAGCACAGTTTTACTCATAACAACACGGGTAACGAACCAATGAGGTTCAAGGATTGAGAGCGAATAAGTAAAATTGTAATGATTCGAACTTCAACTAATCAGCTGTTCACGCCAATTTGATTGTTGAGTGGTGCAATTAGTGTTTGGTTCAATGTTTCGTTGCATCACTGTCAGTGGCAATGAGAGGTTATAAACGAAAACATAACCTCTCTTAGAAGTTATGTGTAGTGATTTTTAGTAATTAAAACACTGTCGTAGGTAAAGTAGTATACGCAACTCGCGTAAATAGTGTTAACGACACTCGTAAAAGTTTTTAAGGCACTCGCCAGGGCTCGTACCTTAAATTTTTTACTCGTGTCGTTAATACTAACTTTACGCAATCGTTGCGTAAACTACTATTAAACAATCACTTAGACATTTTAAAGTTTGCGTAACTGCAGCGTATTTGCAACATTATTGCATCGCAGAAAAAAACAATAAAATTTATGTTTATGAATAAAAATATAAATTAAAAAATACACAACTTTAATACATTTTACAGGTTTTCAAAAGTGTTGTACATCGAAAATATATTATTTAATCTCAAAAAGACAACATCAAAAGTATAGTGCTTCGGAAATCTAATAGTCACTTTTTATCTTACTAATTAGATTTTACTATAACATTAACATGAATGAGACATTATAGACATTCGTATAACGTGCCCGTACTGTTTCACAATAAGCAGTTTAAAATTTCTATCGCTTAATATTATGATAACTATAATACATTTTAATAGTTGCTACATATGACGCTATGTTTGTAGCATGTAGTTTTCCCTTCGTGTATTTAACAATAAAAAATATAACTCGATATACTTTTTTAATATGATGAAATCAATGAAGCCGAATTTCAAAGTCAAATAACACCATTTGGCTGGGATTGCTCAAAGACATCTCGTTTCCGATAAGTCAAAGTTTGAATTGTAAACACTCTAGTTTCCAGATACAACTTTTATAAAGTCAGGAATAGAAACTTAAAAGGAGAGTCGCTACTGAAACTAGTGATTTAAAAAAAATCCTTTTAAAAATTATCATATATACTTTTTTAGGTTCATTTAGTCTTAGAAAAAGATTTACTGCTGTTAAAGTAAGAAAAAAAAATTTTACATACTTTTTGAAGATTTTAAAGTTTCTTGGGGGGGGGAATGGGTTTTTTTAATCTCTTATAACTATTCAACTACTGAACCAATTTTATTGTTTGATATCTCATTTTAAAGAGCAAAGAAAGCACAAACTTTCTGTGCATACTCAAGTTATTTTCTCAATTAGTTTATAAGTTATGGCTTCAAAAATGAGTTTTAGAAAAATGTATAGAAAATAAATTTTTATAAATTTTTGTTTATGTACTTTTATTTACCCAATTACAATATCCATGCACAGATTTATAGTATAAACAATGTGTGGTAAAAATTTCATTCATATAGCTGTAATAGTTAAAAAGTTATAAGAACTTATATATATATATATATATAAAACAAATTTTAAAGTCGCAGAAAACAGCGGTTGAAGTTTATACTAGGCCTAGTTATAGTTATACTAGGCCCCAAAAGAGGTGTGCACGCTTCACTTCAAATATTTTTTTCACAGTGATAAAAATATATATTATACCAAATGTTATGTTTTTCTGAAACCTTACAATCCATAGAACAAGATCAAAGAATAATTTAAAAAATCATGTTTTTTTACAAAATTGGTAATTTTTCAGAACTATTCTTGACCAAGAACATGGGTGATTTAGTCGACTAGAAAACAAAATAATTATTGTGTATCTGCCATGACAAAATTGATATCGTTTTATGAATAATCAGCTATCTTAGATACTGTGCCATACTGAACAATAGAACAATTAAATTGACATAAAGTATTAAAAAACTAATTTAACAGATTTATTTGTAAAGTAAAGAACGTGTTCATCACGTGGCTTAATCAAATGAATCGTCTTCCTCTAACTCAAAAAATTATTTATCTGTAACAAACGTATTTTTTATCAAGTTAATTAGAACACTGTAAGATCTCTTTGAGTTTCTCTTCGAATTCCTCAATTGTTTGTTGCAATCTTACTGTATTATAGAGTTAATTCCTACTTAGGGATTGAGATAAAATACCATTAATATACGAATCCTACAAATCTTGCAGTAAAACGTGATACATTAATATTAAAACATGTGTAGGTAGTTTACATTTTTTGTTGATATTTATAACATAAAAATAGTTTCATTTTGACCAGTTTCGCATACTACCTTCTTTTAGATCAGCGGATGACATCGTTAAAGGTAGATTTCAATCTTAACACAATTGTCTTGTTATTTCATAAACGTTTAAAGTATCTTGAAAAGAACGTCTGAGGGTTTCATATTGCCTAACTCACAGTATCAGCTACGGCAGAAAATTCCAGACTTGTAACATTTTCCTAAAATTAGAATAATATGTTGCTGAAATGGTCATTACTAAATTTAAAATATGATGCTGATATTGACAACCTTTGAAATAAACGTACCCACAACCTTGAATTGTGTGAATATTAGTAAGCGATTATAAAAAAAAATATTAGAACCCAAAGAGTCAGTTATCTGTTATCTGTGTTCTAGTGTTATCATCCATGTATATAAAATGAATTCTGTCTGTTCATTAAGAAAAACCAATAAGTAAAATCTGCATGATTGGGCCATGGGAACGGGGTTTTACGGAGGTCTTTATGGGGTAAAAATTGGTTTTCTCATTTTTTTACCATCAAAACACAAACATTTTCCAATTTATCTCTAAACCATTTTAAAGAGCTTAAAAGACAAATAATCTAGTATATTGAAGTGTTTTTGTGTAATTATTGGTTACGGAGAAAATTTAAAATTTGTAAATTTAAAATTCCCATGTTATTCTTATAGAGAATATTGTAAAAATGTTGTAGTTTGCTTGTTTATGAATTTTGATCAAACATGGCAAATTTATTTATTTTATACTAAGCTATTAATATTTGTCTAAAAACACACTTGTATAAGCCTCATGTAACAGCAAAGGTAATGTTATTTAAATATATTTAATTGTACTGTATATCAATTCTGGCGAATACAAATTGGCTTAGTCTGCAGGTTTGCTGCGGTATTATATACTAAAAATCATAAACGAGTGTTATCACAATTTTATCCGTATGTGTGTCGATGGGAAGCAACTATCAAGCCCTAAAATGTAACTTTAATGATGAGTAGTGAAGGTGGTACTTTTTTATCTTGACGCAAATAATCCCAGAAAACTTCTTGGTTGAAGGGTTTTAATTAATAAAACAAAATAAAAATATTCAATTGTCTCATAACTCTCTTCCCAGTTTTCATAATATGGTTTTACAAATTTTAAGCCAGTTATTTTCTGTAATAAAAGAATACATACATTAACCTGCTGAGCTGAACAAAAAGGTCATTATGTTGGGGAGGATAAGGTTTGCTTGGGAAATAAAAAGTAATGTTCAATCATTGACTGGATACTGAATTAGACATCCCATCTATATCTAGCTGTCGCCAATCTTTCATTAAACATTAACAAAGTTTAGTGGACCAGCCACAGAATGCGCTAGTGTCTAAACTTTTATTTTCTACCTTTTTTGTCATTGCTGACCATGTTGATCAGCTCACAATAAGGGGTCTGACTTAGGGGAGGTACGATTGAGGCATTAGTTCAAAATTCCTCCGTGAACAGCGTTGTAGTAGAGAGCACTTTGGCAATGAATTTTACTAATCACAAAAATAGTTCTGTTCATAAAATAAAATTATTAATGCCTCAAATTCAATTTTATATTTTTTTTGTTAATTACAAAATTACTATCATAACCTAACCGAACTAACCAAACTTGCTGATAATGAAATAATTTAAAAAAGTTAATTAATAGAAAAAATAATTCTGTTCATTAAATAAAACTAGAATTTGCTCAATCAAAATTTTATAATGACTTAATAATAAAATTAAACTGTCATAACCGAACCAAACCAACCAAACTTGGTGATAATGAAAAAATCTTGGTCAAAAGTTTGTGTCACCAGCGGGATTCGAACCTGGGAGTTTCAGCATATCGATCCGGCACGCTAACAACTAGATCACCGAGGCCGATGGCTGCAATCTGCAATCCGTATTGTTACGATAATGGTGTTCCCTCAGCTAATGAGAAGCCCACAGCTGTCACCGTAAGCTCATCTCTATACCTCCCCTGAGTAAATACCCACAAGAAGCCATTATAGTTTGGCTCGCTAAAAAGTCTGTATGTTCAAAATAAATTAGTAATTTAAACCAGCACAATTGATGTCGGTGGCTCACATCAACTAACTATGACTATTTTAATTCTAAAACAGGTGAACGTTTAACACAAGGAGGAAGTTTAAGACAGAAAAAATCATATATTTTGATAGAATGGAAATGAGGATTTTTCGATAAGCTTAGTTGTACGTATGAGCAGTTTTCGTATACAATGTGATGAAAATCGCTCTAAATAGCATACAAAACAGGCAACAACAAGATAGCCAATTGACGACTTTAAAATATTAGTTTTCGTAATTCTCAAACACATTTTTAACAATTGACAGAAAATAGTAACATAAAGCGTGTATATTTCTGAAACTTAGTTGTTAATGACCATTATAGATGTTTACACGTACCAGTGCAACATGTGTTGTGGACATGTGCAACGTCCCGAGTTACGTAAACAACTCTTTATTGTGTTTTAACACAACATCCCCAACTGAAACAACCAACACGATCAGACATGTTACTGGAATCGTCGTAATGATCACGAACAAGTGAACTTTACTACCCAACTATAACACGGTTCAACATAGTTCTACATTCTACAACATAGATCTGTGTTAAGGTTTAAAATTAGCTGTACCAGAACTGAAACGTCTGTTTCTGGAAAGTTTTAAAATTATTAGTTTATTAATACATTTTTTACTTAATTTAAATCTCTTTTCAGTTAGAGGAGTGATAAAAAGAAATGGCTGAACAAAAACGCACTCGTATGCCGGATCCAGAGCTTATTTTATTCACATAAACTACCCTTAAAATGTCTTTAGTATATCCGTTCAGATGACAAAATGTAAGGAGTAGGCCTATAATTGTTTTTGTTAGCATCTAAGATGTTAACATTTTTTGTATTTTTATTGAGCATAAATGCCTTAAGAGCGATGAAAACAACTAAGTCAATAATGTCACTCTTTCGTTAATTGTTATTAAAGAAATAAATTAAATAAATTCATCATAGATTTGATGACGAAAGATATACGAGTAGTTCTATTTCCGAATCAAACTGCAAAGCTACACAATATGAGAAGACTTAAAACAGCTGCGGAGAAGTGGCATCAAAGGAACTCTCATATTTACTTTGTGGCTTTGGCTTTTTGTTTCATGGCCTTCTCAATGGGAATCGGATGTTTGTACAGCGTGAAAAAGCTTTGCTGAGTTCTGGATTTTGATACAACATTGTAGGTGAAATTGTCTCGACAGATCTGTAAAAAATACTACCTATTTATTAAATTTTAAATTTTCAAAACACTGACATCTAAATAAAATTAGAGTTTTGTCTGTAAATTGCTCAGAATTATTTGTTTTTGGTTATTTTTACGTTTATACACTAAAGAAGCCGAAACAGGTCTTATCTCAATTTCTGTCTGTCTGTCTGTCACGGCCCAGAAGGCATTTTACGCGGCCTTCTCCTGAAAAACGAGAGTACCTATGAAGATTCACATCATTTTATTCACTTTATTGGCGAGAGTGTATTTAGCCATTAAAATATGGCCTCCTTATGTTTATAATTATATTAATTTAATAAATATAATTTTACGTTTGTTAATACATTTCTTTTTGTCATAAATTGTGTTCTTATTAATTTTCACAGCAGTCAATTATCTCAGGAATTAGCATACAATTTCATTGGAGGTTTAGAGTTTAGATTTTATTGATTAAAAGCCATTAATAGCCTCAACACTTAGTGTACATTAATCCCCCTGGGTTTCTAACAGGGAATAATCTATAGGCCTACTTCTTGTAGTATTTCTTAAAACAAACTTGTTGAGGTAGTTATTTCCTAAATTATATATTGTCATCTGACCCAATTAACTGCCATAATTATATGATGGTTGTACATTGCAATATATTGGTAGGTTGTTCTTTTCGTGGTTTATTCATTAGTATAAAATGAATTAATATCCAAAGTTAAGGTTTGTTACAAATTATTGAAAACCAATTTGGCAAAGTATTTTGATTGGAAAGTTTAATACATTTTAGACAGAAAAACATAAGATTTGGTTTTAAAATTTGTTTTCAATAAGTGAGGCATAATTTTCAAAAGGTTTGCTAAGAAAATAACCTTGACCTAACAACTTTTAAATATATAGGCTAAATTAATGGGCCCTCAAAAATGTATATTTTGTGTAGAGAACATGTTCTTACAATTAGAAAATTGAAATACGAGAATACAATTAAATTAAATTATTATGTTAGGAAAAAGGACAACGTTCTCAAAACACAATGTCTTTTTTTATGTAAACGGACAACCTAGGTATGCTCTGTTTAAGGCATAACAAATATTGTCAACAAATTAAAGTATAATAAAGCCAAAGATGTTAATCTTTAGTTGTATTGACTTAATAATTAGGGACAATTACATCAGTCAAGATGGTGTTTGGAGATATGTAAAATGAACGAAGTTTGACAGTCTATTTAGTCAGTATTCTTTGATCGAATAGGTTTCACTTACAAAGAATGTCATTGTGTATACAACTGTTATGTACATTATAGTATCATAAATTCAGTGATAACAACAACAAACTAAGAAATTTGAGGATGTCTGTGTAAGTATGATTTTGTTTACACTCGTTAGATCATAAAAATAAGTAACTATTAGAATACCTCAATTTATCTCTAACTATTTATTAGAACATTTGGAATATCTCACCCAGAAAAGTTATCGATTTGTATTTATTGACTTTTCGCTTCTCCCTTCACACTAGGGTAAATTAAATTAATCTGAAAAGATTGATATATTTGATTTTACCTAAAACAAACCTGAAATTGAGGATAAATTAAGATTTGTTTACATTTTTTTAGCAAACACAGAATACAGTAATAGTTCATCAAAATATTAAATTAATTTAATAAAAGAATCATACGGCTATCTAATTATTGACCCTTTTTTATTGCCAGTTATTCATACAGACTAGTGTTTTTTTCTTTCCACTATAAAAATAGAGCCTTTAAATTTAATAAGCTGTGCCAAGTAAAATCATCTTCTAAATTTTTTCAACAAGTTACTGTTAGGGTATTGTTATGTATGGTCGCCATTTCATTGAACAGTATTAACAGTGTTAACAGTGTTCTTTTATAAAAACCGACAGGACTCTCTAATATGAAGCTTAAGCTGACAGAGCCTCTTAAACCAAAAGTATCTGTCACAACATCCAAAATGAGGTAACGATTTGTGTCAAGATCAAAACAAGTAATCTGCATAATAACAGTTTTGTTAATAGTAAAAAGTGATCATGCTTATAGCCGCTTAATAGACGCAGTACCATTTTTACGAATTTTCCATATATAGGGAATAAACTATTATTGCGTAGGTCTCGTGGTATGACCCACATCCGGGACCGTTTTACTTTTTGTTTCCATGTCCCATAGAGCCCAAAAAAATCATCCAAAACAAAACATTACAATAACTCTAATAAAAACATCATCTGATATTGATGAAATTTGGTTCAAACATATAAATATAAATTTATTTAAACAGGTTTTGTGAACTAGGGAGTGTTATGGGGATTTTATAGGGTAAATATTGATTATTCCCATTTTTGACCCTTAAATTATAATTTTTTTTTTATACTTGAAAGACAAATAATTTAGTATATTGACCCATTGCTGTATGCTAAATATGGTTTTAGAATAAATAAAAGCTAGTTCCGTTTCCAACCATTAGTAAGATAATGTACGGTACCAAAAGAAACATAGAAAAGCCACTTGTCTCAAGATCCAGCAGGGACTTTCTGATTGTTAGGCTGAGTACTCATGGGCATCCATCTAACTTTTCCATAAGGGGGCCAGAAGGTCTGCAGGTACGGAATAACTCCCAGTAAAGGGGGGGGGGGTCTGGAGGGGCCTGCTCCAGAAAATATTTTTAAGTTAAGTAAAAAAATTTGATTTTACACATTTCTTACTTCTCCTCAGTCATGTTTGTATTATAAGTTATGTTTTTAATGCAAAATCTAAAAACATTAGTCAACACATCTTATTGATGGACGCCCATTACCACTCATCTACCATGTTGTATAGTTAGGAAACCTTTTGTGGTAACTTTGTTGCTTACATTATTAAGAGTAAACATGCGTATAAAGGGGAAGGGGGTGAGAATATGGAAATAACTCCAGAATTAATTTGCAGGCCAGTGATTCTGCCAGCAGTGTTGTCCTTATGCTGCCTGTTGAGGTCTGTCACTGCCAGGGCTGACTGGGAACCTTGGCCAGATGCCTGTGAGAGTCTCAGTCCAGGCAATGACATTCCACCGCAGACCAGCCCCTTGCCTTGGAACATCAAGATAGACGATGACAAGGTAACCTCGTTGACTTTTTAGACACTATTCTATAAAAACTAGGTTTACTCTTATGCATTTCGTCACACAAAAACAGAAACTCCTGGGTGCCACAGACAATTGTTTTTAAATTTTGATGATGATAGAGAGTAGATCAGTGAGTTCCAACATCTGTGGTGTAAAAAATTCTCCCAGGAATCGGCCCCACGGGGTCTCAAAGTTTCTATATACTGTAACCCTCTTGGAAGCAGTTACACATTAACAAAGGTAAAGGATCATCCGTCGATTTAAATTATACACTACAGATTAAAAGGAGTAGACCCTTTTTTATCTTTGAGTACACAAGGAAAAAGCTGATAGAATCATTGAAACTATTAATCATCTACTGTGTGCATTATTAATTCTTCGTTTCAGTATGTATTAGATACATACAGATAAAAATTGCTATGTGGAAAAACAAAATAGCGGATATCTGGTTAATGAAGCGTTTAAGGGAAAATCTTCATTCCTAAATTATCTCTTCAATTTGACCCACAAAGAACCAATTTTCCAGTTTGGCTGTTTACTTACACGACACTCTGTGTTACATCTCTAATTGGTGTAATTGAAGTTGTTTGTATATAGGTCCAGGCAGATGGATGTGTGTACATCACCCTAGAGGGCAATGAGACCAATGAGTTTGCCGGCTTCATGGTTCAGACTAGGAATGAATCCAACATCCCTGTGGGCAAATTTAGGCCTGCGAATGATGTTAAGCTGATATCATGCTTCGGTGTGGAGAAGGTGAGTGTAGTCTACTACATCTACGAGTTGGTTGGCTATAGTTAAAGTAGAGCATTACAATGTATTTTGACTACCCAACAGAAGATGCGTAAGAGTGAATCTCAATTTATAGTAAATGGTCACAAAGTGCTGACTGGTACCTATGTTAAATCAAACAATTATTGTTGTATTGAAGGGTTAACAGAATTCCAGAGTTAATTATTGTAGGTTTTTTAACACCCAACCCCATTTACATTTGTCATGTGTCATGATTTTGCACCTCTTTCATAGAATTGTGGGTATTTAGATGGCCATAGGTGGTTGAGAGGGGCTTTTTTACAGAAATTTTTCTGTAAACACAATTTTTGAAAACAATGTAGTGTTAATCTTAAGATTGATTGTACTAAGCCTTTTTTTACAATCAATTTCAATTACTGTATATTTAATGAAAATGTTTAACTAACTATCAACAGTTTAAGCCACCTTGTAACTCTTCATAGAGAACACATCTGCAGATGGTGTTCAAAGTAACAGACAGTGGTCATATATTTTATTACTTAATTTTCAGTCTTGATTTGTCTAAAGATTTGTTAAGTGTGCAAATTACTATTTTTCAGAACACTGCAATAAACATAAACTACCTCCCTAAAGAAGAGGTGATTATCAGATGGTTTCCAGAAGAAAAGGACCAAGGTCATACAGTGAGAGTTGTGTGAGTTCAAATACCATTGACTTAAGTACCTAGCTTAAAATAGATGGATCATGAAAATATTGTTACAACCAGCGTGAAGAGAAAATCCACAAAATTGTCTAATTTTTTTCATGTTTGTTTTTGTCATGTTGAATTATTAGAAATTAAACCATAGATAGCTAATTATCTAACAGTAGAGTTGATAAAAATATATTTAAAAAGTGCTGTAGTACATCATGGTGGAAGGAAAATACATGCATTTTCCTTCCACCATGGTAGTACTGTACATTTAACTTTAAAACTAGGGTGAAGTGGGGCAAGTGGAACCAGGTTTTAGCATAGCAACTTTTACTTTATATTGTTCAAGTAATATTATATTTGTAATTGTGCATTTTTCAACCATTACTACAACAATGCTACAACTGGCTTTTACAGACAATAACTTACAAAAATAAAGAATTCTTAAAATTGAAAAAAAATTTTGTTTTGTTGTTAAAGTTGCTCCAATATGGGGACAAGTAGAACCACCCACTTATGAATTATAATATATTGCATTTAGAAGAATGAGAGGCAAGCCGGTCAATAGAAAGATTTTTTGTACCTAGTTATGGGACTTTTTGAATTATGAAAATATCTCTATCAGTTTTTAAGTTACAAACTTTTCTGTAGACCTTTGCGGAAAACTTTGTAAAATCTATGAAACGTAAAATTGCAAAATTTTATAAAAATGGGGTATTTTAACAAAAAAATAGTAGGTAGTACTGTAGGTACTTAAACTGTGTGTGGTTGTAGAACAGTATATCTCTCTGGGCACATGATTCAATTCAAAAAAATGTTTTTTAATAGACGGTGTTTTTAAATCTAGCATTGTTATGGTCAGTTTGTGAAAAAATTTCTTCTCAGCTTCTAGAACTGTTACTAATATTCCACTTGCCCCAGCGCAAAATTTTGGGGGCAAGTGTAACCATGGTTGGAAAATCTAAGTTGTAAGAAATGTAATAACTTTGAAGGGATATTCTGAATCTACATGCAAACAATAGTTAATACACAAAATATTATTACATTTATTTGAAAAATGTAAATATAAAAAAATGTCAGTTTTACCTTTGAATTTACATCAAAAGTTCGTATGTAAGCTTTTATCAAAATTCAAAAAGTACATTTTTTTCATGTTATTTAGCTTTTTAAGGTAAAGAACTTTAAAACAAGGTCCAGAGAACAAAATATGATGGCAACTAAGCAATTCAACTTCTCTCATCAGTTGATTGATAAGATAAGGTTACATTTGCCCCCTGGTTCCACTTACCCCATATTTTTTGGGTTAACTTTATGTTTTCACAAGAGTTAATATCTTTTTAGGATTTAAACATACTATAGCATAAAGCCTCCTCTAACAAAAAGGCAGCAAAGTCCCGCGGTGTTGGTGTGTGGCAAAGTCACACTGGCATGCCTATTGCCATTGTAATAACAGGAATAACATAGTTATTGCACATACACTACATTATAAATTAGTGCAGCTGCCTTTCATCTCGCCACAGCCCTGTATTAGAGGAGAGTATGACCATAGCCCTACTGTACTAGAAGAAATATTTGCAACAAAACTGAGCGAGTTCAGCATGAAAAGCAAATGAGCTACTTGATTGTTTATACTAAGCTGTAAGGTTACTCATGAGATAAAATTTAATATAAAATGTTTCTTTTTACAGAGCCACGATTGCAAGGGATTACCTTGAAAAAGAGTATTGGCTCAAACATGAATCTGTTCCAATAAAAATCCTGCCACCAAAGTATCCATTATTTGTAGATAGATAATAAAATGTTGCTCAAAACAGCTGATTCGTTATTATATTCCATAGATTATAGGAACCCCTTTAGTAATGGCTGAGACCTATATTACATAAGTTTTGTAAGGTTTTTAAACTCCGAGTAAATAGTTAAAACTATTGTAAAATTAAATGTAGTAATTTGGAAACCAATTTAAATACAAGCTTCCAATCATGGTTGTAACATGTCACACAATATGAGGTGCAAGCTGACTTTAGCTTACCCTTATTCTACCTCTTTTGATATTCAGCTAGTAGTTACTTGATTCTGGTCAGAGGGTTAATGAATTAATGATCAAAAGGTCATAATCATTATTATATGATGCGAAGCCACCTGTATGTGCAAATTTAAACCCAAATATGAGTTAAGAATGAAGTGGATGCCTTGTGTAGCTTTGTTTCTAAGATCAGCTGTTTCATTAATCAGCTGACATTAAAACCCCAATAATCAAGGACAGCTGGGTCAAGTTTTGAACCACCAAAAGGCTTAACACTTTAACCGGGATCGAACCAGCGACCTTTTGACTACCTACTAGACAAGCAGTATAACCACTGAGCTACCCACAACCCAGCTAAATATTTTTGCTGTGAGTGATATGGTAAGCCAAGCCTAGTACTTTCACAGGGAAGTAAGATACAGAGGAAAAAAGCTTATGGGACAACCGTGTGCTTTTTAGCTCTTGTATGTTGGGACGGAAATGTACTAGTGGGGACTTTTGGTGACTAAAAATCTATATCTCTGAATAGAACAAAAATACTTTACTCAAACAAAACAGATTTATCATCCAGTAATATTTTAATTTTACATATTAATATTAACATTTTAGAAATAGGCATAAGAATTGGTGTTTGAGAGTGCTTAAATCTGTTATCCAGCCATGACCCGAGACCCGACCCAGTGGCGGTTCCAAGGGAGGCTACAGGGACTAAAGAAAGTTCCGAACTGTATTTAGAGGATATAGCCATAGCCTACAGTATGGTTAGAAATTTATGAATGCAATCGGCATAGTTTAAATTCGTAAATGTCTCCATTTATTACTCATCTGTGGCTTATAGGATTACTGTATTTGCTCTGGTATGTTGTGTTGGAAATATTTTAATGAGCAAGGAAGAGCCGGGACTGGTGAGCACTGTCTGGAAATTGCACAGGGCGCATGGCGTGTGGGCGAGGGGGTGGGGTTGTGTTGGACTTGGTGCTAGACACCACTTATAGGTGTACCATTAGGCGGTTCCTCTTTATCTTACTTCTATGTGGTACTTGTCATTGCTCTGCATTCAATTACTCAAATTGTCCAGATATCATATTGGGTATGAAGACAATTACTTGGAAACTGCAATGATTACTGCCGAGTGCTGACTACCTGTTAGAAACACTAGTTTATATAAATAGGCCTACATACTTGTGTGGACCTAAGATAACAATAAAAGTGACAAAAATTTGACAGTGTTTTTATTTTAAACTTCATTGGACATGAGAAACTGGGTTGGCAATCTTATGATGAGCAGATTTCTAAATACAAAGGTAGAATCAGAGATCAAGTGGATTTGAAAATCAAATATATAAAATTATTTTGTTGTGGTGAGCACAAACTCAAGAAATGCCATAATCATTCAGCTTTTTCTACATTTAACTACTAATAACGAACAGGAGAATATTAGTTTGATAACAGTTTTGTATTTACAGTTACATTATATTCTTACTATGACTAAATTGTATAATTTTATTTTTAAAAAATGTCATCAAACAATATTACTACAATATTTTTAAGGCAAAGGGTTATGACAAAAACAATAACCTACCTTTATACAGTTTTTTAATAAATATAAAAATTTAATAAATACAAGAATAGAAAGGTTATGTCCTTTACTGTCAAATAATATTACGTAAAATTAGGTTGCGCAATCAATAAAATTGTTAACTTAAATAACCGCCAAGGGGAATTTTGGGATATCACAAAGGAGTCTAAAAACAGAAATAAACCACTGATTGATGAGCTTCAATTTGGAAAGATTTGATCTTTATTTCCGAAATGTCTTCTCCACTGATGAACGGGAGAAATCCCTGTAAATACAACACAATTGTAATATAAAAATATACACTAGTATACAAACCATTTCCTTATAACAAAGCAAGAGGTCAAGGCAATATAGAACAAGCGTTTGTTTATTATGTTTATTTATATTAAATAATATACAAAAAACCGTAGCCACTAAAACCACTTCTAAAGGTTTTCGTCTACAACGTTTTTGATTGAAAAACCCCTTCCAAAGACCAACTAAACTTTTTCTTAAACAACAAAATGTAAGCGTAGGTATTAATCTAAATGAAGAAAAGAACTCAAAATATAAATTATTAGGGAGAGACAATGGTGATTTTGAAGTAATTGAAAGATCTGTAACATCAAAAAAATGTAGCTTTAAGATCGCCAGTTTGGAATAATAAAACATAACGTAATGTATAATAAACATAGGATACCACTCATGTACCATCATGTAAAGCATAATACACATTAACAATAAACAATACACCTATTAACACCGAATAATGCCTCCAAGGAGACTTAGTTGAGGATTGACGAATCAAATCACTCAGTATTGAGGTTAGGGCACCCCTAACCTTTCAAGTCACTTTTCAGAAATTATGGATAAGAGCAACCACTTTCTCAGTAGAATCAAGAGCGCATCTTAAGCAGGCCGATCAAAAATACACGTCACAATATAACACGGCGCGATCCGATACTCACACCATAATCTTGGCTAGGTCACTAGATTAGATCGGCAACATTCATCGGCATTTCAACTATCGTAGTGTTATAAAATTGTTCAATATCGTTTAGTACACGTTTGTCTTGCTCTGTGACGAAGTTAATGGCAACACCTTTCCTGCCGAAACGTCCACCTCGGCCAATCCTGAAACAACATAATTACGTTATTAGCAAATTAATTATAATATTTGGTTAGGCAAAATACATTCTGGTTGGACAGTAGCTTAACTAGTTCAATAAGGCAGCTTGCTCCATATGCATAAATCACATATCAATAGTAAGGTACTGTTCACAACTAAAATAGAAAACTAGCAGAGAACACACTAATTCTGTGTACAGACTTAAAACTAAATTTTGTTTGGAGATTTTCGGCACACCAATTGAAATATCATTTTGATGTTTCCTGTCTCCAGATTTACTGTACCCTGAACAATGGCACTTCCTTGCTCATAGTAGAACAAGAAGTATGGCGGTGCAGGGAAGTAAATTTACATTACTTAAGAAATAACAAAGTTAACATGCTGTAATAAAACATATTATGCTAATATGGTTTAAAATATACCTACTAAAGGCTTTGACTATACTTATAAAAGTAGTATACAATGTTATACCTTTTTAAGCTAGACCCTTTAAGGATATGGCTCGACAGAATTTTTAAAACCTTAAGTCCTCCAAAGATTAAAGCACTGAGTATTTTAACTCATTTTCAATTCTGTGATTAATTGTTTGAGGATTTTCGGCACACCAATTTAACGATAATTTGATGTTTCCTGTCCACAAATTTACTATTCCCTGAACATTGGCACTTATATGTGCATTGTGGCACACAAAGTATGGCGGTGCAGGGAAAACTAAAATACAAAGGCTTACTTTGCTATAAAGATACAAGTACAAGAGACTAGAATTTTTTGAACGAGAATCTTGCACAAACAATGGTGCAGTAGTCGAGTTAAGATAGTAAAGTTTTCGTTTTCGTTTTGAGATTTATTGGGGTTTGTATCGGGTATTCAAATGAAACTCCAATGTATGACAGTTGACATAGGTTTTGCCAATGGGAAAACTATTCACTTTTTGGTTGATTACTACAATTTAAAATTGGGGACGACCTCAAATTCCATGTGCCAGCCTTCATTAACAGTAATTTTTAAATGTTTGCAGATTTTCGGCACACCAATTTAAAAATATTTTGATGTTTCCTGTCTGCATGTTTACTATTCCCTGAACATTGGCACTTATATGTGCATTGTGGCACAAAAAGTATGGCGGTGCAGGGAAGACTCTAATACATTGGCTATGGGTTTTAAATAGTCACCCTGATTCTGTCAAACTGGTTAGGTTGGCTATAGTTAATTCTGAATTAAGCAAGATTTAAAATTTATCAACTTATTGAGGGGTAAATCAGTTTGTATACAATTCGTAATACAGTAAAAGCAATATTTACATGCCAAGAATTAATTAAATAAGAACGCCTTCAAAAAAGGAAATGCAACAAGGCGCTCCTGTATTGCGGGTATTGAATTGATTTTCTGCAGGCGTTAATTTTGATGCATCGCACAACTCCAATAGCACAGTTTTTCCCAATCTGGCTGTAATGGAGGGTAACGATGATGTCCCAGTCTGTGATTGCGGGAGGTAATAATGATGCGTTATCAGGGATTTTAGTTAAGATGACATGGAGATAGAGCAGTGGAATTGGTTTGTTATTATTGACGATTGCTACAATTACTGTACCTGTGAATGTAGTTCTCTCGGTTTGAAGGCAAGTCGTAGTTGATGACCAACGACACTTGCTGGACATCGATACCTCTAGCCAAGAGGTCAGTGGTAATCAGAACTCTGCTAGAGCCAGTACGGAACTGACGCATGATCAAGTCTCGCTCTCGCTGCTCCATGTCTCCGTGCTGTAGAAACAATGGCTAGTTAGAAGCAGTTTGGTTTACAATTATGTTTAGGCTACGTAATACTTCCTTAAAAAGTTTTTGCTGTGATTGCGGGACACTGTGATTAACTCCACACAGCCAAGGCAAATAGTCACGTTATCACCCAATAACATTACCACCGATAGGCAATGGAACGGTCAGATTAAACGAGGAGTCTGACTATCTGAGGTCGGATTTTAGTGGGATTCTACTGTAGTTTATGTTACAAATAATTATGTTAAATGTAATTTAGGATATTTTGACACTATTCAATGTAGGCCTATACCTATCACTTACAGATTATAAATAAGGGTGTAGCATAGAGCACAAGGGCCTAGATTTTTTAGGATTTTTTGAGAGGATAGTTTGGACTCTTTCCCATTCAGGTAAGCCTGCTATCCTCTCAAAAAATCCTAAAAGATTATAAATAAGGATATTTTGATTGGATTTGATTTGAATGTCTGCAAATTTTCGGCACACCAAACGAAATGTCACTTGATGTTTCCTGTTTATATGGTCACTATACCCTGAACATTGGCACTTCTCTGTCCATCGTGGTACATGAAGTATGGCGGTGCAGGGAAATTTGTATATACAAGTATATTCCGTTGTATAAGATAATATTTACTACCAATAAAAATATCTTATAGCCTATGGCATTGTTTATAATCATAAATAGTAAAGTCCTAAGTCAATTGGATTGGATATACTTGCCATTGAGTTATTTATTAACTTATGACAGTTACATATCTATCTGTTTTAAGGGTATGGGGGTCTAAAATGATAAATTTTTAATATGTCTACATAATACTTATAGCTTTAGTTAAAACTCAATGATAGTATTTGTAGATTTTCGGCACACCAATAAAAAAATAAATTGATGTTTCCTGTCTACATATTTAATGTACCCTGAACATTGGCACTTCTTTGTTCATATGTAACACGAAGTATGGCGGTGCAGGGAGAATTGTTAACAACTTAGGCCTAAATGAAGTGATATTATTATAACATTAGTCCAAAATTAGCCTCCAATAAATAAGAATTTTCATTTATTCAAAAGACTGTATCTACAATTTTAAACTCGTAACTTATTTTTAAGATTTCTACCATAGATAGGCTACTATGAGGGCTTTCAACGTATTAGCAAGGACAAAACCTCCAAAACAGTTTGAATCAGTGGTAAGGAAGCACTTAAGACAAAACCAAGAAATCATCCTGTCTCCATTTTCCAAAAATAAATCTTAGAAATGTGACAGTTTATTAGCCTAGACACTACTCACCATGGCGGAAACAGTGAAGTCTCGGGTGTGCATGTTTTCTGTCAGCCAATCTACCTTGCGCCTGGTGTTGCAGAATATTACAGCTTGCGTAATGCTAAGAGTGTCATACAAGTCACAGAGGGTGTCAAGTTTCCAGTCCTCTTTATCAACAAAGACGAAGAACTGTTTAATACCTGAAATAATGTTAAGAATTCAAGATTAGGGATTGACATGTGGACTAGTGATAAACACTTAATTCACTTGGAATTCACACAAGAAAATTTAACTAAAAACGAAAGCAAGAATTAATTGACAAATGGTTCTTCATATACTAAACTAAAATATTTAATAGACTTAAATCAGTACAGTAAGTACCCCCGTTGCGTTTAGTGTTCTCATAATACAAATTTCGGGTTTAATTTTCCTCAAGAGTAGGGTGCCATGATAACTGAGATAATGCAATGTTACAAATATGCTGAGGAATTGTGGCTGTCAAAGACATCAGTTAGCTATTATTTACCGTGCTGTCTACTGTGGCATTAGAGTGATGATCAGTTTAAATAGCCTAATTGACAAGCTTTGCTGCACATTCTTCCTGAAATACTTATCCATCACATTCATAGCTTTTTTTATGGTATGCAAAAAGTACTTTATTTAGTTAAAAAAATGACAAATGATCAAAGTATTTACCTTCTAGGGTCAACTCCTCTTTCTTGACAAGGATCCTAATAGGTTCTCTCATGAAGCACTTGCTCACGTCCAACACCTCAATCGGCATGGTGGCAGATAGCAAGATGACCTGTAAATATGGTTAAGGTTAACTATAAAATGTATTGTTTTTAAACTAGGCCTAGATTCTTGCAAACTACTAACTGTGTTCTCAATCTTATGTAGGTATTTCACTATAAATTTAAAAGAGATAAAACATATGAATAATCAATTCAGCACAAATTATATTAAAATACTTTAAGAAAAATGAATGCATAAAACATTCATCTTAATGTCTTTGGTCTTAGACAATCAAAACAATAAAAGTTTAAACAATTTTATCAGAAGGCCTAAAATGTAGGGCAAACTCTTTTGTCCAATGATTAAAACATGTTATTACTTAAACTACAATAACTATCTTTAAAAAACTTAAACTGTTTTGAGTTAATTACTAACCTGTACTTCTGAACCCAGAGTCCTGAAGACATCGTGAATTTGGTCTTTAAACCCTCTTGAAAGCATTTCGTCGGCTTCATCCAAGACAAAAATTTTGATACTACTGGTCCCTGTGAACAAGATTGAACAATTACAAAACAGAAGTTCATTTGAACTAGCCAAACTTAAGAGGTTTAGTAGTGACATGTTTACATGTTTGATGATCATGTGTTCAAACTTACATTTAGACAAATGGATCCAAATAGGCCAAATTATTATGATCATTGTCAAAATACTTCATTATGATAATAATCATATTTAGTACTTGTGCGCAACAAGCCATGCCCTACTTCAATGTTCAGATTTTTTCCTACCCCATTAACAATAGTAGCCGATTTCATAATTAAAAGCACTCCAGTTGCATTTAAACACCTTTAAAATTTAAATTTCCCTTTGTGGATATGGAAAGAACATATAATAACCTTTGTAATATTATTACAAAGGTTAGGCCTACTAAAAACCAATTACCGATTTTACTTGACAGTTTATATTTTGATCACATAAATTTCATTAGTACTAGCACATTGCGCTGCGGCTTCGTCACCAATGTGACAAAATATGTGACAAATGTTTACATTACCTAAGATGTGTGTAGATGTCAAGTCCGAACAAGCCTTCATCAGGGGCGGGAAGAGCAATGTAAGATTCCGTGGGTTATTTTGGTACGGCCATTAATGTTAGAAGGATGGTGTTTGATCGCATTTAGAGTTTATGTTTATAATATTGTACTAGTGTATGGTTCACTTCATTTGTGGTTTCATGATATTGTTTGTTAGTGTATTTGGGTATTTCACATTTGCATTTTACAATACTGTGGACCTGTTATTAATTTATATCAGTGCTGCTCCCTGTGGTTTTCTTGTAAAACTACGCCATCACCGGCTGGAACACAGTAGGCCTACATGCTACACTGTGGCTCTCTAATTGGATTAAATGGAATTTTAGAATGTCTGTGCACTTATCCACGCAGTGCATTGGCTGTTCTGGATCCTGATAGTGGCCGGTAATCACGAAACCACAGCGAATGAGTGTGTAGGCCTCCAACAACCTCTGTCAAGATCAGTATTGATTATACTCACTTAACGCCCTTCGGTTGATCATGTCGTAGACTCGACCGGGTGTTCCCACAACAACATGAACTCCCATCTCAAGTTTCCTGATGTCCTCTCGTACGTTCGTGCCACCAATGCAGGCATGACACATGGCATTCATAAAATCTCCCAGAGCAATCACCACCTTTTGGATCTGAAATTAAAACTCAATTATAATCAATAGTTTCAAGATATAGCCTAGTGCAAAGACATCCTAGTAAATTGATAAATTGCCCATTCTAAAATACAAAATGGCCTGATGTGTAACAGTAAGCAAAAGAAATTAAGTTCAAAACAGAAAAGATAATGGGCATTTAAATAGCCTCCTCTAATACAAGGCTGTGGTGTTGGTGTGTTGGAACGTAAGTTAGCACCGGCGGCCTACATTATCATTGCACGGATTATGAATTAGTGCTGTTTAGGTAGGCCTGGTCTGCCATTTTGTCTTGCTGCGGACTTGATTTTAAAAATATAGCAAATATTAGGTTCTGCAACTTTATAAGACATATTTCAAGAATAAATACATTAATTCAGTTTTGATTCCTCAGAACATGCACCATTATCATGAAAGTATACTTAGTTATCAAGTGTAACAAGTGTAAGTAATTGTAAATTACCTGTTGGGCCAACTCTCGGGTGGGAGCAAGGATGAGAGCTTGACACTCCCTAATTGAGGTGTCAATCTGTTGGAGAATGGATATGGAAAATGTAGCAGTCTTACCAGTACCTGGAAAAATATCAAAATTAGGATCACTAGGAATAAAACCTTACAAGTTTTCACCATTAAGTCGGTTTAATAAAGCGATGTGCAAGGGGCTTTATCTTCAAGCCTGCCTATGAGCTCGATAACTTAATGCCAAGACAGAAAATTGAGCTCAAGCCGAGCTTTGAATGCTCCGTGAAATCACGTCACCGAAAAATTCACGCTTTTGTTGGGATGGCGAGTGAGGACAATAATAGTTTTTGCAGGAGACGATGTTAATGTCCACACAACCACAGAAGAGGTTTCGGATTTTGCCATGATTGCGGACAATGATGATTATGTCCAAACTATGGGAGTTGTTGTAAGGATACAATTATGGCGTCATCACGACGGGTTAAGATGTTCAGGATATTGCAGCAATTGCGGAAGACAATGTTGGGGTCTAATCAGAGTTGGTATTAAACTTGGAAAGTAAAATTCCCTGAATATCGATTAATCAAAATTAAGAAATATCAGAAAAAATGTAAATATTTATTATTTTTGCTTTTCTATTTTCTAAATGTATAATCTAGTTTCTAAACGTAAACCACAAGGAAGCCAAGTTTTGCTATACAATGCTAAATAATGATCAGTAACAAAAATGGTTTAAATATTAATTATTAACTGTGTACTAGTAACCATCTTTAATAGGTAAGTGATAAAGATAAGGACCTAAATTTAGCACTAGAATAAATGGCAGGCTTCCGCAAAAAAAGGTGGATTTTTAAAGTAACAACAGTTGACGTACAACATTTCAAGATACTTGCACATATTTTTTTGAAATTACCCTTCATTATGTGGATGTAGGCTTTAGATTGAAACTAATTAAAGTTGATTGATAGTTTTTTTTAAATTTAATTATCAGCTTACAGTAGAGTTTGGATTGGACTTTGAAATGTGGAATGATTCTTTTATCAAGTAGTGATACTGGCGAATTATGTTTTTTTTAGCAAATTTCCCTATAGGGAATAAGCTATTTTTTTTTTTTTTTTTTTAGCAGTATGTTGACATTTGCAATATCAATAGTCAGACTAAGAAAGAATAGTAGGAGGTAGTAAACTTTTATTTAGCCTGTAGAAAGCTGGCACAAATCCCAAGAGCTAAAAATAACTGGTAATCTTAATATTTAGCAGCCAGGGATTGAAATTCTTAAATGGAACTTACCGAAATCAATCTAGTATAAGCTAACAGACAGGGCCTGCAGGTTTAGTGTTAAGTGAAAGTAAAACTACTATTATTATTGTTTACAAAATTCATTTTACTATTTATCTTTTGTATTTAATTTGAGGTGTTATTACAAACCTTCAGGAAGTTGAAGATCCAAGATTTAAAATTTAAAAATAAAACTCATTACAGTTTTCAAATATTTTGCTTGAAGAGTTATTAGGTTTTAAGCTTACTTCTTGTGCTATCTACAGTACAGTTTTATTAATTCTGTGTAGACAACATATTTCATTAACTCTTCTAATTTTTGTTTAACCAAATTGTTATTTCTCTATTTGGAATTTTACAAAAGAACTACAAACTTAGTCTAGGGTCTACAACAACCGCCATATACAAAGAACAGGTTTTTGGGACTTTTCTATTTAACAAAACCTATTCAATGTTACTTAGGCCTAACTTGTATTCCAGTCAAATATAAACAAAATAGGCCTAAGCAACAGTTTCCTGAAGCAGCATTATTGTAAAATTAATTTACGTCACAGAAAAGTGTAATGAAATATTTATATATTAGGTTTAAGTTACTTCAAGACACAAATTTGTCAGCTGACTTAAGTCGCTAGTTTTGTTTCTACAGTAAAATAATTTAATTAACAGCACAACTCCCAGCTACTATAGCAGTGGGAGTAACTATGATATTCTATAGAAATAAGTAACAAAAGTTACAATAACTTTTGGACCAAAATTGTTACAGCGGGGGTTGCACTATTTTTGTTTAGAATTATAAGGACCATAACGTCCATAACACATTAATTTTAATAAAAATTGGCTATTTTCCTTAAATCCTATATTTTGTTATTTTAAATAGGGTATTTATGGGAAATAACATAAGTTACACAATAAATTTTGAGTCATACTTTTTACAGAAATGGGATTTGTACCATTTTGTTCAATAATGGACTTTTTTCTAAAATCCATTTTTTTTTTTATAACATAAGTTATAATAACGAACTTTAGGCTAATTTTTACAGAGAAATAGAATTTATACCCTTTAGTCAGGAATTTAGTGGGCTATAATATACTAATTACATTGCTATGGGGTCAGTCCATATCAAATCAACACACTTTTAACATATTTTTTACCTTACCATCTTAGATTTTGATGAAATTTGGTATATAGGTTACCTTTATGAAGACTAAAAAAAATACCAAATTTCAGCTCAATATCTCAACCCGTTCCCAAAATACGGCCATTTGAAATTTTCAAAAAACGGTCAAAATCGCGCTGCGGTAAAACTTTAAAATAGTCATAACTCTTCTCATGTTTAAGCTAGAAACATGGGAGAGGTGTCATTGTTTAGCCCTTTTTATGCCCTTTCTAATGATATGCAACACATAATAGGTTATGAAAACAAAAATTTTGTCAAATTCAAAAATAAATTTTCAAAATAAAATATTTTGAAAAACACATATTTTATTTTTTTCAAAAAATTATTTTAAGTTTGTCATATTATCACTAATGTGTACACCAAGTTTGGTTATGGGATTGCAATGGGTTCATGGTTAAAATAATGTTTTATTAGTGGTGGTTTTTACTACATCAACGCAATTTAGGTTAAAATAAAATAATAATCTCATTAAAAAAATCTGGGTGGATAAAGATCCATAGGAAAATAGGTATAATATCAATGTTACCAGTTATTAACTGATTGAAATTAACTAACTGGAAAAACCTACAGTATATCCCTTGTAAATATTCTTAAAATAATAACATGATAAAAAAATGGATTTTATAAAATTAGCTTAAGGCGTATTTGGATATATTTTTTTGCTTCCGACATTTTTCATTTATATTAATTCATATATTTAATTGCAAGCTGAGTAATACTGTTTCCAGCAATTGTGCCATTATCATCTCTTGTTTCTACCTGTAGGAAGTTTTCATGTCTCTACTTGTTTTTCAAGTTGATACAAGCTCAAGTCCACTAGCACTACAGAGTTTGTTCAGTTTGCATTTAAAGTCTGTGGTGCACACATATCACAAGAGATGATAATGGCACAATTGCTGGGAACAGTATTACTCAGCTTGCAATTAAATATATGAATTAATATAAATGAAAAATGTCGGAAGCAAAAAAATATATCCAAATACGCCTTAAGCTAATTTTATAAAATTCATTTTTAGCGAATTTCCCATATAGGAAATAAGCTATTACCGTAGGTCTCATGATAAGACCTAGACCCGGGACCGATATACTTTTTCGTTTTGAGGTCCCCAGAGGCCAAAAACACCATCCGTTCAAATTCATATATATATATATTTATATATGTGTCCGTTAGCGTGATAACTCGAGCAAAATTGATCCGATTTTGATGAAATTTGGTACAAACGTGTAAACCTACATTTATTCGAACGAGTTCGCGAACCAGCATAATCGGACCATGGGATCAGGGGTTTATGGGGGGTTTTAAAATGGGGTAAAAATGGGTTTTTCTCATTTTTGACCTAAAAACTTTAAATTTCTAAATTTCTCTCTATACCAGTTTGAAGAGCTTTAAAAAACAAATAATTTAGTATATTGAAGTGTTTTTGAATGTTCATTGACTACGGAGAAAATTAAAAAAATTGTAAATTTAAAATTCCCATGTTATTTTTATGGAGAATAAATAAACTGCTCTAGTTTGCTTGTTTATGGATATATTTTAATCAAATTTGGCAATTTGGTTTATTTCATACTAAGCTATCAATATTTCAATTGAAAAAACACACCTCAACATCTTCCCCGTAGCAGCAAACCTTACTAGGCTACTCACTAAAATTAATGTTATTTAAATAGGAAATAAATCTGAAAATTTATAGGGAATATTTTAGTAGAAATCAAGCCGGGTAAATGGAAGTTTGCTTAGTATGCAGGTTTGCTGCGACGGGGGTATATATATATATATATATATATATGTGTGTCCGTTAGCGCAATAACTCGAGCAAAAATGATCCGATTTTGATGAAATTTGGTACAAACGTGTAAACCTAAGTTTATTCGAACGAGTTCGCGAACCAGCATGATCGGACCATGGGAACGGGGGTTTATGGGGGCTTTTATGGGGTAAAAATGGGTTTTCCCCATTTTTGACCCAAAAAACATAAAATTTTGCAATTTCTTTTTAAACTATTTTGTAGAGCTTAAAAAAACAAATAATTTAGTATATTGAAGCGTTATAATGCGCCTAATAGTTACGGAAAAAATTCCAAAAAATTGTAAATTTAAAATTTCTATGTTATTCTTATGGAGAATAAGTAGGCCTACTGTTGTAGTTTGCTTGTTTATTAACATATTTTGCCCAAATTTGGAAAATGTTTTTATTTCTTACCAACTATTAACATTTTACATAAAAAACACTTTTACCCTCCCTGTTGCAGCAAACCTAAGTATGTTTTAAACTGATTCTTTTTAAATAGGGAATAAATGTGATATTTTTAAGGAGACATTTTAGTGTAAATCCATTCAGGGAAATGGAAATTCGCTTAGTCTGCAGATTTGCTGCGGCGGGGGTATTTTATCATGTTATTATTTTAAGAATATTTACAAGGGATGGATATACTTTGTAGGTTTTTCCAGTTAGTTAATTTCAATTAGTTAATAACTGGTAACATTGATATTATACCTATTTTCCTATGGATCTTTATCCACCCAGATTTTTTTAATGAGATTTTTATTTTATTTTAACCTAAATTGCGTTGATGTAGTAAAAACCACCACTAATAAAACATTATTTTAACCATGAACCCATTGCAATCCCATAGCCAAACTTGGTGTACACATTAGGGATAATATAACCAACTTAATATATTTTTTTGAAAAAAATAAAATATGTGTTTTTCAAATATTTGATTTCGAAAATTTATTTTTGAATTTGACAAAATTTTTGTTTTCATAACCTATTATGTGTTGTATATCATTAGAAAGGGCATAAAAAGGGCTAAACAATGACACCTCTCCCATGTTTCTAGCTTAAACAGGAGAAGAGTTATGACTATTTTAAAGTTTTACCGCAGCGCGATTTTGACCGTTTTTTGAAAATTTCAAATGGCCGTATTTTGGGAACGGGTTGAGATATTGAGCTGAAATTTGGTATTTTGTTTAGTCTTCATAAAGGTAACCTATATACCAAATTTCATCAAAATCTAAGATGGTGAGGTAAAATAGGTGTGTTGATTTGACATGGACTGACCCTATGACATACTAAATCACCATTTAAGTAAGTCTTGAAAAAATAAAAAAATAAAAACTCCTGGAGATATAATGGATTATTATCTACGTACCAAATTTCATCAAAATCGGACGACAGGTGTGGTCTGTAGCTCTGTACATATCCACACACAGACATCACTTCGAAAACCACTTCCTCTTTGGGTCAAGGGAGACCCAAAACCGATATATCCACTCAAATCACAAAAATGTTGACGAAACCAATACTTTCTCTATATAGGCCTACTATGTATATGGGGAAAATAAGACTTTAAACAGCTAATCATTAAACAATTATTTTGTAGTACCCTAGGCATAGCCTACTATTATTTAGTATGCCTACATATCAAATAAGTTATAAAAAAATAAAATTAATACATTTTTGGGGACAACATGAACTAAGAAATATTTTGCATTTTTTCCTGGAGATCAGGGATATCCGGGAGCTTTCTGAAAGCATACTCTAACAAAACTATATCTAACCTGATTGCGCTTGAGCGATGACATCATGACCTTTGACACATGGCATGATGGCCCTCTGTTGAATAGCAGAAGGCTTCTCAAAACCATATGCATAGATCCCTCTTAAGAGTTCTTCTTTGAGATTCATGTCGTCAAAGTTATCCACCACCTGTAGGTATAATACACTCGTTTGTAAAATCAATACACTTCATTTACGGTTCAAAATTAACATAGCAATCATAAGATTCTAAAAGAGAGGATGTATTTTACAATAGCAAATTGAACAGCAACTAAAATTTCACTTATAGGCACACAGTATGAACACTTCCTACAACCTTCCTACTACACTTCCTACTACACACAACACTTCCTACTATGGGTTATGTTAGGGCCTGCCTATGTAGACTTTTTCCTTTGTTATAGAAGGTATTTTTTTACACTTTTGTTTGCTTTATTTCTACAGTTTAATTTTTGTTTTGTTACCTAGATAGTAATGTTTGCTGTATTATTTTTAAGTAAAAAAAATACAATGTACTTATGTAGGCCTATAATTAATGGGAAATAAAATATTATTTCATTTCATTTCTCACGCATCAGGGTCCAGCCTTTTTACCTGGCTGACTTAGCCCTCTAGTACACTCTAAAACTTTTTTTTAAATTTTGTTCTGGACGTTTATGGTTTTGTAATTTTTTAAATCTCCTAATTTATACAATAAAAATGAGTCTAAACACGATACCATTATATGGTGTTAAAGGAATAACTTTGAATCTTAAAATTTCAATAACTGTGTACGTTTTACAGGGTGTCTAGTTTATTTCCATTATAAAATTCAAGACTAATTCCAGACTTTTCAAGACTAATTCCAGATTTTTCAAGACTAGTTTTTTCAACAATTAGTGGGTGTTGATACCAAAATGTATCGATTCTCGATTCTTGATACCGATACCAATTTGTATAGCTTAACCAAATTTTCTGAATAATACTACACCAACCCCTGTCTTTGTCATAAAGTAGTATTTATGATAATGTGGTGTTTTCAAGTAAAGAAATAATGCAGCAATAAAAAGTTCTAACTAGCAAATTTGGTTTTTTTTATCATGAAATCTTCCACGTACCGTACGTTTAGACATCATCATTGACTGCAGCAGTTACAGAAACGTGATCGTCGTCGTCCGCGATCACGGCAAAATCATGAACATTTCCCGCGGCCTTGTAGACATCAATGACATCATCGTCGTCTCCCGAGGTCTCAGAAACGTCATCGTCATCGTCCGCGATCGCGGCAAAATCATGAACATTTCCCGCGGCCGAGCAGATATCATCGTCGTCTCCCGCGGTCACGGAAACGTCATCGTCATCTCCCACGGTCACAGAAACGTCATCGTCGTCGTCCGCGATCGCGGCAAAATCATGAACATTTCCCGCGGCTGTTTAGACATCACCGTCATCTCCCGCAGTCACCGAAACGGTATCGTCATCGTCTGCGATCACGGCAAAATCATGGACATTTCCCGCGGCCGTGTAGACATCATCGTCGTCTCCCGCGGTCACAGAAACGTCATCGTCATCTCCCGCGGTCACGGAAACGTCATCTTCGTCGTCCCCGATCGTGACAAAATCATAAACATTTCCCGCGGCCGAGCAGATATCATCGTCGTCTCCCGCGGTCACGGAAACGTCATCGTCGTCGTCCGCGATCGCGGCAAAATCATTAACATTTCCCGCGGCTGTTTCGACATCACCGTCATCTCCCGCGGTCACGGAAACGTTATCGTCATCGTCCGCGATCACGGAAAAATCATGAACATTTCCCGCAGCCGTGTAGACATCATCGTCGTCTCCCGCGGTCACGGAAACGTCATCGTCATCTCCCGCGGTCACGGAAACATCATCGTCGTCGTCCGCGATCGTGACAAAATCATGAACATTTCCCGCGGCCGAGCAGATATCATCGTCGTCTCCCGCGGTCACGGAAACGCCATCGTCGTCGTCCACGATCGCGGCAAAATCATGAACATTTCCCGCGGCTGTTTAGACATTACCGTCATCTCCCGCGGTCACGGAAACGCTATCGTCGTCGTCCCCGATCACGGCAAAATCATGAACCTTTCCCGCGGCCGTGTAGGCATCATTGTTGTCTCCCGCGGTCACGGAAACGTCATCGTAGTCTCCCGCTGTCACAGAAACGTCATCGTCGTCTCTCGTGGTTTCGGAAACGTCATCGTCGTCGTCCACTATCGCGGCAAAATCGTGAACATTTCCCGAGGCCGTGTAGACATCATCATTGGCTTTTGAGGTTACGTAAACGCAAGACGACAATCGGGGCAAAATCATGAAAATTCCCGACTTTGAAATCAAATTTAAGACTAAATCCCGACTTTTCAAGACCATTTTGAAATTCAATACTAATTCCCGACTTTCCCGACTACTAGACACCCTGGTTTTATTTTGGACTGGTTAATTTCTAATCTGAATCTTCCGTAAATATACATTCACTACAATTTTTTTTTTATAAATTGGCTCAAAGTTGTTAGAACCATAAAATTCCTCGAACATAATGATAATAGTTTATATTCACCGAAAACCCCCGAATAATACCACTTTCAGGCATAATTCTCGATTTTCCCGGAATTTCCCGGTCCCTGACAACCCTGTCACAACCCTGTCACCTGAACTTGGCACTAGAAATTCAACAAATCTCCTGTTAGGGAATGTAAAGTTTAAAGACCTGTTAAGGAAAGTTCTTTTATCAATAAAAACAGGGTTTAAAATAAGTTTATGTTGATAAGTTTATCAACATAAACGTATTTAAGTCAGGCCCAGTTTTTTCCGTGACTTTTGGAATCTTAAAATAAAAATCTGTTACTTTTCAGAGTCATCTGTGACCTCGTTGTAAAATCAGTGACTTGCATGACTTCAGTGACACCCTGACCAGACACCAGTGACCACTTCACACCACTTCAGTGACTAGACATCCTGATTAGGCCTAAGTTTTTAAAAGCATCACTTACGTACAAGGTTCAAGGTAACATAGTAAATTAGTAACACAACAACATTGCTGTAGTTGGTTACCAAACCAAGGGGCCCTAACAAATGGTTTCTTACAAACAAATGAAAGTAGGTCCCTATTTTCAAACATTCTCACCTCCTCCCAGTTTGACTCGATGATGCCATCAGGCTCCATGCCTGGAGGTCCATCATACATTGGCTTCTCATCTCCCGGGCCGTTCTTAGGATCTCCGGTCCACTCTTCACCCCTGCAACAAAACAAGTTAAGCTTAGAATCGAAGCAGTCAACTGTTGTGAATTATTAATGAGAAACCCTTTTAGTTAGAACTTGAGACTAGAGGGACAAGATAGATTTAAGCAACTTAGGCCGGAAGCTGAGACAAAGAAGATGACAAGTTTTAAGGTTGCTGGTTCGATTACAAGAATGATTCTTTTTCTTCACACCAGTGGCATTTTCATTTTAAAAGAGGTCAACTTCAGAATTAAGTTTAGTGGGTGTGCCACAAATTGAACCCGTCCCTTCCGCACCTAAGTCCGAGACGCTAACCAATAGGCCAACAACACACCCAAATTCTTGATTAAAAGTTAACTTAGATGTGAGTCATTTTGGCTATGAATTAATGGTGCCATCTGACATAAGATCTACTAATAGATCCTGAATAGCAGCAAGACCAGGGTTTGGACCATTCCCTTACAAAAGACAAAAAATACCTAGCGGCTAGTTAACAAACAAAAAGCATTCTGTTAGTGATGGATAAGACCCCGAAACTTCAACATTTTTTCGAGATTATTTTTTTGAAGCGCCGGAAACGGGAGAATTTCATGACGAGATTGTGGGCCTAACTATGTATTATTTTTTTTTTTAGCTAGTTAGCTAATAAATTGTCCCTAAACTATAGTTTCTTTTCTTATTCACTCCTTTTCCAACCTCAAAATTGTTGTTGTTTATCCTCTATCCTGTAATCTAGTGAGTATGAGTAGCCTACTCTGAGGGGGTAATGGGCGATTTGCGACCGATTAGCTCAATTTGAACAAATCCCAGGGTGAAGAAGCTCTTAAATATGTCGACTCTTATGCATTTCGTAATATGCAAACTCCTAGACGGTTGAAGCAATTATTTTCAAATTCTGCATGGCGATGAAGACCATATCAGTGAGTGCTAACATCTATATGGCGTTAAAAAATTCTCAACCTATGGCGACGCAGTGTTCTCGTATGCACTGATTGTGCTGCTTCTAATGTTAATGGCCAAACATTTCACTCAGCACTAAGATTGAATATAGCCTACAACATTTTAATTAGGTAGCCTAACTACAGGGGAAAATAAACTAAATCTTCAGATTTTGTTCTAAAAGTTTATGTTGTAGTTTGCAATGCAATAGCTATGTGTGGGCAGAGGCTACCAGCAATGATCGACAAACGCTTATCATACGTCAAGCGAAACCTGACGACCAAGATTAGGCTTAACCCTCCAAGTGTCCATAGTTTAGGCCTTAATGTCCACCTATCTTTGGCGCATTTGCAAGGTTTTATTAAAACGGATCTGAGAAGCTTAAAACAATGTTAATTCTAATGTTCTATATACCATTTTGTTTGGAAAATCATGGGCTTCAATATTATATATAAAACATAAGGAACATTTAAAAAAAAAAATTTTTTTAGGTAAAAAAAATATAATTTTGAAAATTTTCAAAAAAAAAATAAGTTCGCGCTCAATGAAATTGTATAAATTATAGGCCAATAAATATTTGAAAATAGCCACTTTGTTCTAAATTTTATGAGGATTACAAATATATAATAATATAAGGAAGTAGATTTGCAAATAAATAAGTTATGGGCAAAAAACTGATTTCAGTACATAGCGTTTAGCTAAGAATGCATAGCCTAACCATAGCTAGGAATCTGGCTGATAATTTACATCAATATCACTACCTACTTCTTCAGGATCATCAACCAGCACTTCAAAACCACTTAAATCTTCTTATAATGCACCACGTATATCACTACTTTTGATTTTTAACACTAAAACAATGATAAACGTAATAAAACACATCAGTCATCGGTCCGAGGGTAACCTAGCTGTTTACAAATACACGCACGTCAGCAGCGTCAGCTGTCTGCTACAATATTTTCGGAACTAAAATGAATAGCGCTTAGAGACAGACCTCTGCAGAAAGCTTAGAATATTACGGAAAGACCGATACCTAACTCGATCCAGTTCAATCCGATTCAGTCAGTCATAGAGCCTTCGCCGTAAACGATGTCTGCGTGTCGAAAAATCGACAAGTAACACTACACAAAGTGTGCTGCTTGTCGAATTTTCGTCAAGTAACACTGGGAGGGTTAAGTGTTTGGTGATCTTATTGTGTATCTGTGTGGTGGTATGACTCAGCTACTACCGTTGCAGGATAGAGCTTTATTCATGCCTGATTATCTTTCAAATCAGTGGTATCACATGAATGTTTTGCATACGAACACATTCAAAACAATTTCCAACTAAAAACTACCTATGAGTCAATCTGGCGAAGATCAGTCATTTTCGTATTGCTCTTACTAATATTGCTCATGGAACAATAAAAGAGGAAGATTATATTCTTTTCTTTACGATTCATATAAATAATAGGCCTACTAACAAAATCTTAGAAATATACAACGCTCTTCGTATCATGGCAAGAAAAAAAGAGTCCTAACATGGCTACTGACACCCTTAATGAAATGGCTTAGCTGCATAGCTCTGTAGCATTAATTTGTGTCATAAACAATCCTTCAATAACCGCAATATTGAATTCCGATGAATGCCAATCTTTTGAAAACATCCTCAGATTAGCCAAAGGATGTAGAGTCATGTAACACCACAAACTTTTGACCAATGTAGAATTAGTCTATGGTGCTATTGGCACTGTCCATATATTTTATACAAACTTGAAATAGTCTTATCACATTTGAATATGCAGCTTTTATGTGTATTCGTTGAATTTAGTAATTATAGAGGATCCACATCATACAATAATTTGGTACCTACCGATTGTCGCTATTGTAACTAAATTTGTAAAACGTGGCATTAAATGTAGGTACTCGAAAACCATTTTTATTGACACTTGCCTTTCACAAATTGCAAGGCATGACTCTAAACCAAGCAGTTATTGATAATGACCAAAGAGAATTCGGTACTCGGAAATTATGTTGTTAGGGAATTGTATGTTGCAGTGAGCCAGCCCGAACGATATATGGACTACTTTTCGACCTAGGATTTCCAAAAGAAGGTGAAAAAGAAAGATAAACATTTGGTGTCACTGTTATGACGATTTTTAAAACGTTTATTATAGCTCGCTTTTTTGTCTAGTACAAATTTTGCAATCAATTTTATACTAACTTCCCGATGAGCTGGAGACTTGAAACATAGCTCACAAATGGATAACAATGCAATATTATATCATTTAATTTTCATACTTCCCTTGGGCTACGCCCCATAGGCTTGTTTTTATTAGCTCGTTTAAATTTTGAAATCAATTATAAACGAAGTTCCCGATGAGCTAGAGACTTGAAACATACTAGCTCACAAATGGGTGACAATGCAATAATATATAATTTAATTTTCATATTTCCCTTGGGCTACGCCCCATGGGCTTCCAAATTTTTCATGTTTACATTTTAAAAGAATGTAAATATATCTATTAATTTAAGTCGGCTGTAAATACTTAAATTTGACAGTTCGAAGAGCAGAGGTTAAGAGATACAGTAGCCTAAGGTTCTGCTCCCGAGATATTCTAAAAATATAAAGCAAGCATTTTAAAGTAAAGATAAAACATCTGATTACAGATAATAAGGTTTTGGTTATGTATTAACAGGCCAGATAAAATAGATTTAACATAATATTTACACATTGCATGTTACCATGAAGTAAAAGACTAAAAAGTAGATAATAATTTATGAATAAAAAAACTTTTAAAAAATGCCACGTTTTTAAACACACTTAACAGTAGAAAATAATTTATAAATAAGTTAGCCTATGATGAGAGAATAAATACTTAGGATATAAAACGAAAAACGTAGGGCGCATGCGATAGATCGTAATAGTTCAATAGGTGATTTTAATTGTAAATTAGCATCCGCCCCACGTTTTTTGTTTTAAATCTTACAAGTATTTATTCTCTCAACATATTTATAAATTATTTTCTACTTTTTTTTGCATTTTTAAAAAGTATTTTTATTTATAAATTATTGACTTTTAGTTTGAAGTTCACATTCATTGAAATTAATTGACCAATCATTAAAAGTTATCTCCACACAATCTTTAGTCTATTTGAAATTCTAGGTAAAAATATTATTGACGCTTTATGGTGGGGGTCAATGGCATTATAATACCCTGATGACTCCGCTCAATTTTGTGGACCGTCTGCGAACGCTACCTAGTTAAAAGAGCCAATTCGTACTTTGAGTCAACTCAGTTCCAGGAAATAGGGCCGCTTACTCAGTCTTCGCTGTCTTATATAACCTTCTACAAAATAGAGAAAACATAGCCTATAATAAAGACGACAGCTTAAATGTTTTATACTTATCCATTATTTGTCTAACTGTACACAAGTAGGCCTAACTTACAATATAGTACAATTTCTAATTGTTTAATATCTGCCTTAAAAACACAGTAGGTAGGCTAAATATTTCTTAACATAAATGTTGTCCCAAAAAAAATCCTGTCCCGCAGGACTTAAAGCAGTTTTAAAATCTTCATTATTAATACGCTACATGAAACTTTGTGAACAAAGAGGCTTTTTTGTTTTAAGATTTAACCCCACATTTAAGTAATATACCAAAATGTTCATCTAGGTGTGGAGATTTGCAAACTGACCTAGGGTTTTGAAAAATACCCTTGGGGATGTCCCAGTGGATTTTTAAGTTCCCATGTTATCCTAATGAAGAACATATTTGTTTACATTATGATCAGCTGGATTATTTAATTGCTGTTATTATATTTAGTTGCAATTTAAGGAAACGTGTGCTGAAAAACATTTACTGACTTTGTTGAAATGAAATATTTAGCCTACTATTTGAATTTGGGTTGTAGTAAATATTAAAATGGAAAAAAAGCGAGAAAGCCTGGATGATTTGATAAACTAAAAAGAAAACTGAATTAGGCTAATACTGTGCTGCATTTCTTGAGCAATCATTAAAAGAACCAATTTGCAAACTATGGAAACATAAGAAAGTCATAGAACACCAAGTAGAAGAAATAGAAAATGTTTTTTTTTTATTTATAATTGCTATTATGGACAACCTAATGGGTTATGAGTGGGAAATATGTGTAGGAAACACTACAAAACAAGATCAGCTTTTGAAAAATTATAACATATTTACAAGACATTTTGATTATAGGTATTTATTTTTTTAGGTGATTATTTGTAGCTTTTTTAAAGTCATCGGAAATTATTACAGTTAGGCCTATTTGTTTTAAAATAACTCCTGTAATATTTCGCAATTGCTGGAATTTGAGCAACAGGTAGCCTACACTTAAGCCTCAGACAATTTTGAAACTTAAGGTACAGTAGTAGGCTATAATGAATATAATAATACAAACAACAAGAATTAGTTGGCTTATTACAAAGGTTTGACTTCAGTTTTGACGACTTTGTGGTTTCCAAGGTCATTGCAAGGCTAACTAGCCCAAACAGGCCAACAGCCTACTGAGTAAAAGTGGTTGACCTTGACCAAATAAATCTGGTTGAAGAGTTCTTAAATGATACTGGACAATATCTAGGCCTAAACAAACCTTAAAATAAAAAATAATGTTAAGTTAGCATCTGAATTAAATAATATATTAGGTTACTAGTGTGGAAAAAGGAGTTCAAGTTACTGGACAGATGTAGTCAGAACCGTGAAATTACGATAAGTTAAGCATATTTTGGACGAGTGGTGGCGTACAATATTCTTCGCCATTACTACCTTAAACTTGACTTTAACTATAAAAATGTCAATATCTATTAAATGATCCAACATAGCCTAATACCTTCATTGGCCATTCCACATGCATTTGTAATGTCTATTGGAAAATAAAAGCTTTGATTTTATTTGATTTGATCCCACAGATTTAAGGCCTTTGGAATCACTACCAATAAGTTACTGATACTCAAAACTGCTGTAAGAGTTTGTTTTCATTTGTAACCACTCACTGTCATTGAAATAACTTATTATAGGCTACTAGCCACAGAGAAGTAAATTGCAGAGGACACATTCAATGGCACGTTTAAGTGGTATCTAGAGCAAATTCTATTCATCGTCCCCTTCAGCTCTCCTTTCACCCCTTGCCATTACATACTAACTTACAGCGCTCACGCTAAAGGAAGAACTTGTACGCTACCTCTTCTGTACAAAATGCTATGTGGCGATCGCCTACAGGCTCTTCCTTCCTTGGTAAAAGTATTCCGTCCCACCATAAGTTACCAGAGCTAAAAATGAGTGGTTGTCCCACAAGCTTATTGTACATCTTAACTTAGGCTACTTCTCTGTGGACTAGCCTACTTATTATCTGTAAGTACCCCCAGATTTAACTTAACTTATGAATTCTAATTTTTAACCCTCCAGCTGCTGATCGACGCGGGTGAGTCGATTGCCACACCCCGGCCAGCTGCTAGTCGACTCGAGCGAGTCGATACGTAAGGTGTCGTTTAATCTACTTCACTCCGTTCCGGTATACAAGAAACTGAATTGAGTTTGGTATCTCCGTAAACGTCAGATTTCAGGCTTTCTCCCGATACCTCTCTCTAATGCTTTAACCCAACTGGCTGCTTTGTAAAACGACTTGCAAAATTGACATCGTCGCGCCAGCTGTCTGCTGTCTACAAACAGTGCTAACCTGCGTAGTTACCAAGTCTGTTTGTTTATGTAATCCAAAGCGGTTTATAATGTATTTAATTAGTGTTTTTAAGTAAATAATGGATAGTAGTGACTTCTGTGTGTATTTTAGTGAGGATCTTAGTGATCCTGACGAAGATTTGTTTGGTGTTGGTAATGAAAACGTACGAATCCTAGGCCTAGGCCTAGGCCTATGCCTACTCTTGATCCTTGGGTGAGGGTTTCTGTAGCCTATATAAATGAGATATAATATTTTATTTTTTATTTTTTGTGCCTATAAGTTAAAAGTATATATTTTCTTGTTCCTTATTAGGCTATAACTTAAATTCACTACAAAATGGCTATTTTCAATTTTAGTTCAGAGCAAAATAATTTTATTTTTATGATGTGCAAAGTTACAAAATGAAAACAAATTTATACATCTTGTTTGTTTACATCTTTAAAAATATTTTTAAAGAAACATAACCATGCAATAAGTTAATATGGTATGTTTTCGTAGATAATTTTATACTGAACAAGAAAATATATAATAAGTTATGTTATGGTTTGTTTAATTTTTAACCCTCCAAGTGTCCATAGTTTAGGCCTTAATGTCCACCTATTTTTGGCGCATTTGCAAGGTTTTATTAAAACGGATCTGAGAAGCTTAAAACGATGTTAATTCTAATGTTCTATATACCATTTTGTTTGGAAAATCATGGGCTTCAATATTATATATAAAACATAAGGAACATTTTTTCCAAAAAAAAAATTTTTAGGTAAAAAAAATATAATTTCGAAAATTTTCAAAAAAAAGATAAGTTCGCGCTCAATGAAATTGTATAAATTATAGGCCTATAAATATTTGAAAATAGCCACTTTGTTCTAAATTTTATGAGGATTACAAATATATAATAATATAAGGAAGTATATTTGCAAATAAATAAGTTATGGGCAAAAAACTGATTTCAGTACATAGCGTTTAGCTAAGAATGCATAGCCTAACCATAGCTAGGAATCTGGCTGATAATTTACATCAATATCACTACCTACTTCTTCAGGATCATCAACCAGCACTTCAAAACCACTTAAATCTTCTTATAATGCACCACGTAAATCACTACTTTTGATTTTTAACACTAAAACAATGATAAACGTAATAAAACACATCAGTCATCGGTCCGGGGGAACCTAGCTGTTTACAAATACACGCACGTCAGCTGTCTGCTACAATATTTTCGGAACTAAAATGAATAGCGCTTAGAGACAGACCTCTGCAGAAAGCTTAGAATATTACGGAAAGAACGATACCTAACTCAATCCAGTTCAATCCGATTCAGTCAGTTATAGAGCCTTCGCCGTAAACGATGTCTGCTTGTCGAAAAATCGGCAAGTAACACTATACAAAGTGTGGTGCTTGCCGAATTTTCGTCAAGTAACACTGGGAGGGTTAAACTTTATTGTTAATTTTTTTTTTGATTGCCGCAAATTGCCTAAAAAATGCTTAGCATCAAGGGCAAATATAACTAGCAGTTGGAGGGCTAAGTAAATCTTTTAGGCCTAACTTATGAATTTTTATGTAAAACTCTGCATTGTGCCAAATATCGTGTGACATCAACAAATATTTGACATGACACCCGGAGGAGGGATAAACACACTTGAAACAAACAGCCTAACCTAAGATAGGCTAAACCTTCTTAAGTGATCCAAAAGTGTAGGCCTAAAGATTAATAAACAGACAGAAACCAGCTTACGCTAAGCTAACTTAGGACCTAACTTAAGCCAAACTGTTGGCTGCACTTTACTTGACGTCCTACACTCATTCGAATGAAAATATTGATCGATATATCGATTGCTTCATTCGATATATCGTTTGGTTAGTTAGGTAAGGTTAACCTAACCTAACTAACCAAACGATATATCGAATGAAAGAATCGAATGAAAATATCGAAACGAAAAAAACCAATCGAATGAGTGTAGGACGTCAAGCAAAGTGCAGCCAAACTGTTTATTAACCAACCTAGGTAACTTAGGCCTAGGCTAGTAAGTTTTAAGTTAACAATCCGCCTAACTTAGATCAATTGAAAAGCCAGCAAAAATATGCCAATTGGCTAGCATTTATAAGTTAATCAGATTTGACTTATAGTTTTACTTGTCGGCTAACTTAGGCTAGGGATAAGGTCTAGGGCAAGTTAAGCCTGTTAAGATTCCACATTTCTACCGGGTTACCTGACAGCAAACTCAGACACAATAAGAGTTAAGGACTAGCGTATGTATTCATCACATCTAAGGTTGATGGTTGGCCGATGGTTAAAGACAAAGCATATTATCCTGATTAATATCATTTCCAACCACACATTTTTCTTTTATAATAGGAGCCACGCCATGTTGGCAAATCTAGGAGGGACCCGCAACCCGCCGCAACTTATATCTAGATTTTGAGCTATAATTCAACATTAAATCACAAACAGCGCTATGAGAAATTTAACTTTTAAGTTTAAACATATAAAAAATCAAACTGCATTTCAAATAACGATTAAGAATAACTAAAAACACTTACTTTCTTTCACCAGAATTTACCGACATCGTTTCACTTGCTATAAAGCAGAGGAAAAGGACTTTGGGTGGGCAGTCACAGACACTTTACGTTCAGAGGATGGTGAATCACGTTTTTGCTTTATTCATACGCAGTATCAACTTAATATTATTAATTTTTAAACGCGGACTCAACTGTTATTTGAAATTATTCAACTTTTTAATAATTGTGGTCTTCCGTGGGTAAATTTAAATAGTATCACATTAATTTCTACCTGTATTTTAATTAAAAAACAATAGATCTACTTTTGTAGCGGAATAAAATCCGGATTTGAGAAGAGTGAAGACTGAAGAGTGAGACTTTTGCGGCAAGACGAAATATTTCATTCCTCACGAGTATACACTATATGAGTTTTTGTGTTTTTAATTAAAACAAGAATAAATTTTATCATCACCTAATAAAAGAACATTGGTCAGAATTCTAATCATCATTAAATTTAAGGATGTATCCTTTTGGAATTTTTGTTACCGGCCATTTTATGTATATACCTACTACTTCAAATCCTAATTTTATTTATTGATCAGAGCGAACGAAGCTCTTAAACTACACCATTGAGTATACACGTACGTGCACTCCATGATATTGAGTTGCCTGTGGCCTCCAGACAGAGAACATCCCAACGTGGACAGCGAAGTAACATTGTTCCAAGTCGTCGCGGGAACGCCCGGGCAGTAATGCAGCAGTAGGAGTAGGGTGAATAGGTCATGCCAATAAAGTGCAAGCACGACTGAAAATACCCCTGAACTGAAAGAAAACAACTGCGTGTGTTGTAGTATAGTAGACAAAGATTGAGGAAACTGGTCTACGCCTTTTATCAACAACTATGCCGTGTGTTAACGGTTGATCACTGCAGTCTGCAGATGTGTTTATTGTGCATAAGTGCAGTCTGTGTTGCAGTATGGCGTACTAGCGTGGGACGGTGTATCTGATGTCAGAAAACGTAACGCAGAAAACCCTAATCAAAATTATTCTTAAAAAGCCAAACATTATTCAACAAATTTACTTTTTTCCGAATTCCCAGTTTTAAACATTTGACAACTGTTCATCAAAACACTATTACTTATTAAGAATAATAAGGAAATTATTAATTTTTTCCAATCTTACAACACAGTTACCACACTAGACACAGACATAACTTTGGATACCGCACTCCACAACTAGCCTCCCAGACAGCACACTTTCTCCTCAGGACATCCCACGGATATTGCGACAGGATATGCAAGATATCCCATAGTGGTCCTATGGTCAACTTGGGATATCCCAGGATATCCACTGGAATGCGTAATGTCCCCGCCCGGGGATGTCCTACGGATAAGCTCACACGCATATCCGTAGGACATCCGAGGTCATCCCAGGGTAGCCTTCAGGACATTCTCAGGACATATGGGACTACTATGGGATGTCCCTGGGATAAAGTGTGGTCTGGGCCTGAACATAAAAAACACAAAATAATATAGATTTAGTATGAAAAGCTTAATTATAAGTTTAGTAAATTGATTAAATAGTTAATAAACACAAATTTGAAGAAAAAAACGAGAAAAAAGTTTTTGGCCCTGACGGGTCTCGAACCTGGTTCCTTCGCCTTATGAGCCTCATACTTTACCTCCTTAGCTATCTGCGCTTGATGATTGTGAGTGTTTTCAAGTGGTCAAAGAGTAGCGACAGTTGCTATAGTCACAATACTTAAAATATTTTTGATACTACAGTATATAATATGATTCTGTTAATCTGTTTTCTGGTAGTTGGAGAGGATACTGGTATTTGAATATAGATTATTTAATTACCATTAGATTAGCACTGTTATAATTGATTGTTATGGTATATGATTAAAATTAGTTTTAGATTACCTAATTTGTTAATTTAAAGTTAGAATTAAATACACGTTCCACACAACTATGATAGAACTCTATTTTTCCTTAACTCAGTGGTAGTTATATGTCAGTAAAGTAACGTCAGCCCTTGCTAGCCACAGTATTAACAAGACATATTTTCAATTTGGGAAACCTTAAACTTAAAAAATAAAATTATAAAACCTCAACATCTTAATGCGTGGGAATGTTATTTTATAGAAAAAACAGACCAAAATTATTTGTTAAATAATGAAGACGGCCCAATTATAAACTCGGAATTACTGAAAATAATTACATTAAGAACAACACTGTAATATATCCTAAATTCTATAGATTAATTTTTCTAATATTATTTTTATTTTTACAATATCCTTTAAATCATCTGTTTTAACTTTGTTTAAAATAAATTTATTAAATAAATACTTACTTTTTGTACTAGTGTAATACAGCCTGAAGATATGTTGAAGTTCGTTTGCTACGCTCACTCACCTTTTGGTTACAAATTAGCTGTTGTCATAAATAAATAAAAATAATAGTGCTGCACGCTGTTGGTAAACTTTTTAATATTTTAATGCTATTGAACATCACAGAATCAAATTGTTTAGTTGAACCAGTTGTTAAGATAATTTTCCCACGGATATTGCGACAGGATATGCAAGATATCCCATAGTGGTCCTATGGTCAACTTGGGATATCCCAGGATATCCACTGGAATGCGTAATGTCCCCGCCCGGGGATGTCCTACGGATAAGCTCACACGCATATCCGTAGGACATCCGAGGTCATCCCAGGGTAGTCTTCAGGACATTCTCAGGACATATGGAACTACTATGGGATGTCCCTGGGATAAAGTGTGGTCTGGGCCTGAACATAAAAAACACAAAATAATATAGATTTAGTATGAAAAGCTTAATTATAAGTTTAGTAAATTGATTAAATAGTTAATAAACACAAATTTTGAAGAAAAAAACGAGAAAAAAGTTTTTGGCCCTGACGGGTCTCGAACCCGGTACCTTCGCCTTATGAGCCTCGTACCTTACCTCCTGAGCTATCTACGCTTGGTGGATATGAGTGTTTTCAAGTGGTGAAAGAGTAGTCGACAGTTGCAATGGTCGCAATACTTAAAATATTTTTGATACTACCCCAGTATAGGCTATAATATGATTCTGTTAATCTGTTTATGCCTCAAGTAGTTGAATTGTTTTTCTGGTAGTTGGAGAGGATACTGGTATTTGAATATAGATTATTTAATTACCATTAGATTAGCACTGTTATAATTGATTGTTATATGATTAAAATTAGTTTTTGGTTGTTTTATTAATTTAAAGTTAGAATTAAATTCATATTTCACACAACTATGATAGAACTCTAGTTTTCTTGAACTCAGTGGTAGTAATATGTCAGTAACGTTAAGTCAGCCCTTGCTAGCCACAGTATTAACAAGACATATTTTCAATCTGGGAAACCTTAAACTTTTAAAACAAATTATAAAACCTCGACATCTTAATGCGTGGGAATCTTATTTTTAGAAAAAAAACCGACCAAAATTATTTGTTAAATAATGAAGACGGCCCAATTATAAATTCGGAATTACTGAAAATAATTACATCAAGAACAACACTGTAATATATCCAAAATTCAAAAGATTAATTTTTCTAATATTATTATTTATTTTTCCAATATCCTTCAAATCATCTGTTTTAACTTTGTTTAAAATTAATTTATTAAGTAAATATTTACTTTTTGTACTAGTGTAAACACAGCCTGAAGATGGAAACCAAGCTTCTGAAAACGCTAGTGAAAAAAACAAATTATTATATATTATTGGCATTGTTGAACATTTAAATTTAGATATACATTTCATCAGTGGTAGTATTTTTTTCTTCAGTTTGTTACCGGGACATTACGGGACATTACAGTATATCCAGTGGATTTTGTACATGTCCCGGGATTTCATGGGACATTCTGGGATATCCTTTGGCATTCGTACATATCCCGGGACTTTACAGGATATCCTGAGGTTAACTTACAAATCCCGGGACATTACGGTATATTGTAGGATATCCTGTGGATTTCGTACTCGTCCCGGGATTTTGCGGGATATCCTGAGGATAGCGTACATATCCCGAGACATTCTCAGGACATATGGGACTACTATGGGATGTCCCTGGGATAAAGTGTGCTGTCTGGGCTATATGAACTATAGCCTGCTTGTTCGTTGAAAAACAACGTATTTTACATAGCTCACATCCTTTACCGCAACTTGCCGCCCAAACATAATTGATGCTGAATCAGGCAGTGTCGCTGTGTATTTAAACGCAAGGTTTGTTAGTGGATGATGACTGTAGGACGAGAGGCTGTACAATTTTTATTTCAGCTGCAGAGTTTTTTTGCGGACAAAAATGAGAATTAAAAATGAAAAAGTATAAAATTTATTTTTTTTATTATAAAATTAAGAAAAAATAAAATCAAATTATTTTTTAATTATTTTGTGATATAACCCAGTTTCAAGAACAGTTTTAATCAATTACCTTTTTGGTTTTTGTTGCCGTGAAGTTCTTGTTGTTTTTGATACCTGATGCGCATTTCGCCACAGGTTGTGGCATCTTCGCTATATTTGTTTTGAGCATGCCTCAAAGGCCACGTCGTAATATTGGTCGTCGCACCAATAATGCAAATATTGTAAGAGAGTGGCGTCGTGAACAAGAAGAACCAGATGAAGCAGTGGCGGAAGAAGCTGATAATGATAGGCAGTTAGCTAATCAATTCCAACATGAATTAGATGCACTAAAATTTTACACTTGCACTAACTGTCATCATCGCCAACAACTAACATCAGCTTCAAACCAATCACCGATTTGTTCGCGTTGTCGTTCAAATGCAACTAAATTCACGGCGTTAAATAATATGGATGTGTCAAGTGTCCCGAACAAATTAACTGACCTGACGATTGTAGAACAAATGTTGATTGCGCGAGTACATCCCGCTATGCGCATTTACAAAGTACAAGCAAATGGTCAGGCTTTTATCAATTCTTATTCTTATTCTTAACTAAATAAATGAACTATCAGATAAATTTGCCATTCTTTAGAACTTAAATAATATCGGGCAAACAAACGGTGAATCTGTTGAAAGGGAACATATTGTAGGTTGTTAGCTGCTTTAGCCATTAACAATCTTTAAAATAATGCTTCGCTCATTTATGCGTCTAAAGTGTAACGACAGACCACCCTAGTTGTATAATGGACAATCTGTAAGTCAAACTGCTGCCTTTGGATAGGTAAAATTTGGGTTTTAATTGAATATACGTCATATGAATATATAAATTTAACATAATATACTCTATAAATAAATACATTTATATATTTTTATGGCGTGTGAGGTCAAATTTAATTTTTACTAGCTGACCCGACAGACGTCGTCCTGTCCTAATGTTGTTTTATATCAAATGCTTGTTCATTTTCAAGATGTGCTCGTTCGCAAGGCTCAATCACGTCCTGGTTGAAGCATAGATGAAGTAATATATATGGTGTTTATTTATTCTATTGTTGAAGTTCGTTCGCTACGCTCACTCACCTTTAGGTTGGAGCTCGTTCGCTGCGCTCACTTGCCTTCAGGTTAGCTCGTTCGCTACGCTAACTCACCTTTTGGTAGCAAATTAGCTGTTGTCATAAATTTAAAATACCCCCGCCGCAGCAAACCTGCAGACTAAGCGAATTTCAACTTGTCTGATTACATTTTTACTAAAATATTTCCATAAATAAGACATATTTATTCCCTATTTAAATAACATTAAATTTAACAAGTGCTTAGGTTTGCTGCTACGGGGAAGGTAAAAAGTGTTTTTGACCATACGTGAATAGTATGGGATCAAATGAATAAATTTGCCAAATTTTATCAATATATATCCATAAACAAGGAAACTACACAAATTTTTATTTTCTCCATAAGAATAACATGGGAATTTTAAATTAAACGATTTTTGAATTTTCTCCGTGACCGTTAGGCATACAACAGCGCTTCAATATACTAAATTATTTATTTTTTTAAGCTCTACAAAACGGTTTAGAAGTAAATTGCAAAATTTTTTGTTTTTAGGGTAAAAAATGGGAAAAACACATTTTTACCCCATAAAACCCCCCATAAACCCCTGTTCCCATGGTCCGATTATGCTGGATCGCGAACTCGTTCGAATAAACGTAGGTTTACACGTTTGTACCAAATTTCATCAAAATCGGATCATTTTTGCTCGAGTTATCGCGCTAACGGACACATATATCTATCTAATATATAAAATTCTCGTGTCACAGTGTTTGTCTGCAAACTCCTCCGGAACGATTTCACCGATCGTTATGAAATTTGGTGTGTAAATTCTGTAGGTATGCGAATCGGACGTAAACTATTTCCCGTTTCGAAATTCTTAAAAGGGCTCCGCCCCAGTGGCTCTGGAGTTTCCCGTGTTAACCTTATGAGAAATGGATCTTAACAGCTGTTTCAATTAAACAAGTTGGTTCTGTTCTATTATGTTCAATAGAAAGGATTACCAACAGGGTGCAGCACTATTATTTCTTTTACATTTATGACAACAGCTAATTTGCAACCAAAAGGTGAGTGAGCGTAGCGAACGAACTTCAACCTGGAGGCGAGTTAGCGTAGCGAACGAGCTAACCTGAAGGCAAGTGAGCGCAGCGAACGAGCTCCAACCTAAAGGTGAGTGAGCGTAGCGAACGAGCTCCAACCCAAAGGTGAGTGAGCGTAGCGAACGAACTTCAACCAGGACGTGATTGAGCGATGCGAAGTAGCGAACGAGCTAACCTGAAGGCAAGTGAGCGCAGCGAACGAGCTCAAGGTGAGTGAGCGTAGCGAACGAGCTCCAACCCAAAGGTGAGTGAGCGTAGCGAACGAACTTCAACCAGGACGTAATTGAGCGATGCGAAGTAGCGAACGAGCTCCAACCTAAAGGTGAGTGAGCGTAGCGAACGAGCTCCAACCCAAAGGTGAGTGAGCGTAGCGAACGAACTTCAACCAGGACGTGATTGAGCGATGCGAACGAGATCATCTTGAAAATTAAACGTAACGGTACTTTCTTTCCATCGGTCTGTCTTAGGGGAAACCTATAACTTAGGCGATACGAAGTTCGCCGGGTCAGCTAGTATATATATATATAAATATATATATATAAATATATATATATATATGAATTTGAACGGATGGTGTTTTTGGCCTCTAGGGACCTCAAAATGAAAAAAAATCGGTCCCGCGTCCAGGTCTTACCATGAGTACTACGGTAATAGCTTATTCCCTATGGGAAATTCGCTAAAAATAATAGTGCTGCACCCTGTTGGCAAATCTATTAACTATTTAATGCTATTGAACATCACAGAATCAAACTGTTTAGTTGAACCAGCTGTTAAGATTCTTTAATTCCATTTAAATATGAGTACTCATAAGGTTAACATGGGAAACTAGAGCAACTGGGGTGGAGCCTTTTTGACGGATCTGCACCAAACTTCACCAAACTTCACACAAACCATCCTTGAATAATGCTTAATAATGCCTGAAAGTTTCATTAAAATCTATCGAGTGGTTCCGGAGTCCATAAAGGACAAACAAACAAACAAACAAACATACAAACATACATTGGATTTCCCTATAAGCCAAAAACACCATTTGTTTTCTTAAGTTCTTCAAAATAGTGTAGAGCAAATTTGGGAAATTTGAAGTTTTGAGGGTCAAAAACAAGAAAAAGTGTTTTTTTACATGCTGGTTCGCAAACTTATATATATATGAGTCCGTCAAATTCATATATTTATATATATATATATATATATATATATATATAATCATGAGTTTATAGTGTCGACGAAATTTTTTCCTATTATTTTAGGGTTTATTTCTTGATTTGTGCTTTACTGTTTGGTTATACAGGTAACTAGAGGACAATATATATGAATTTGACCGGACTCATATATATAGGAGTTTGCGAACTAGCACGATCGGACTAGGGGAACTGGGGTTTATGGGGGGATTTATAGGGTAAAAATTGGTTTTTCTTGTTTTCGACCCTCAAAACTTCAAATTTGCCAAATTTGCTCCACACCATTTTGAAGATCTCAAGAAAACAAATAATTTAGTATATTATTAAAGTGTCTCTGTATGCTTATTTGTTACGGAGAAAATGTTAAATTAAAATTTCCCACGTTATTCTTATGGAAAACAAGTAAACTGTTGTAGGCCTAGTTTGATTGTTTATGGATATATTTGGATCAAACCTGGCAAATATATTTATTTCATACTAAGCTATTAATGTTTTACTACAAAACACCATGGCGGAAGGAAAACAAAATAATTTGATTTTCAACTAAATCTATTCAAATAACAAATAACATTAGGTTTAACGAGTACCTACAGCTGCCTACAGGGAGGGTAATAAAGTTTTTTTTAATCACAATTTTATGTACAAATGAACAGATTGTAAATAAAATTGTGATAAAAAAAACTTTATTACCCTCCCTGTAGGCAGCTGTAGGTACTCGTTAAACCTAATGTTATTTGTTATTTGAATAGATTTAGTTTAAAATCAAATTAGGAAAATTGAAATAAATTTGCTTAGTCTGCAGGTTTGTTGTGTTGGGGGTATCAGAGAGTATGTATTTGTATGTTAATTTATTTGAAATTGGTAAAATAAAAAATATATAACTTAGGTAGCTTGTGTCTGACCATGGATTAAACATACTCTTTGAGGAGTATGTTTAATCTATGGTCTGACATAACAACTTATGATTATATTATATAACCAACGCTCCAATTTAAGACCTTACAATTGATTATTGAGCGGAGCGAGCGAAGCGAGCGAAGCTCTTTGAGATCGGACCTTATGCAAACTATGTAATCAATTAACTCAATAACGGCTGAACATATTGAATCCAAACTTACCAGGGGTATTTCGACAAATATTTTTGATGTTTCGAAACAAACAAATTTCAATTTGATGATACTTGTACAATTTAAGACTGACATAAAATTTGCAATGTTTAACATGAGTCTTATGAGTTGCCATGATGGTTACGAGATAACAACGTAGATGTAAACAAAGAATCATAGCGTATGCGACTCGACATTCTGTACCCACGGGCACCTCAGCTTGCACATGGACATATGGCCTATTTACAAAAGACAGTAGAAAAGAAAAGGAGTCCGATGAATACCATTAAGCGTTGATTAACAATACACTGATTCGCATAATTTCTGGCGGCCTTACTGAATTATTCCAAGCAAATTATTTCTTTTAATTGTTGTTATTGCTATTAGTTTTGTGGTAAATATTAGTTCAGAGTGTGGTAACTTTTTATGACGATTAGATTAAGGTATCTGTTATCCTAAAATGCTATGGGAAGGGAGGGAAACAGGTCCGCGACGTAGGAAGTCGTGAAGGAAGCAGTAAAGATGAGCCGTCCGGAGTGTGGGAACTGTTTATGACGATTAGATTAAGGTATCTACAATCCTAAAATGCTATGGGAAGGGAGGGAAACAGGTCCGCGACGTAGGAAATGGCGAAGGAAGTAATAAGGTGAGTAGTCCGGAGTGTGGGAAATGTTTATGACGATTAGATTAAGGTATCTACAATCCTAAAATGCTATGGGAAGGGAGAAAAACAGGTCCGCGACGTAGGAAGTGGTGATGGAAGTAGTAAAGGTGAGTAGTCCGGAGTGTGGGAACTATTAATGATGATTAGATTAAGGTATCTGTTATCCTAAAATGCTATTGGAAGGGAGGAAAACAGGTCCGCGGTGTAGGAAGTGGTGAAGGAAGTAGTAAAGGCGAGTAGTCCGGAGTGTGGGAACTATTAATGACGATTAGATTAAGGTATCTGTTACCCTAAAATGCTATGGGAAGGGAGGGAAATAGGTCCGCGACGTAGGAAGTGGTGAAGGAAGTAGTAGAGGTGAGTAGTCCGGAGTGTGGGAACTGTTTATGACGATTAGATTAAGGTATCTACAATCTTAAAATGCTATGGGAAGGGAGGGAAACAGGTCCGCGACGTAGGAAGTGGTGAAGGAAGTAGTAGAGGTGAGTAGTCCGGAGTGTGGGAACTGTTTATGACGATTAGATTAAGGTATCTACAATCCTAAAATGTTTATATTTAATATATTTAACTATACTTGTTAACTTGTGTTGTCCAATTTATAACTTATAAGTGTGGAAATAATTTTCTCTGGGCAGATACAGTTACAATTACACATGCCAATGTTATGTTTACTTTCCGTAATTACACATGCCAATGTTGTAAATATATGTTCAGTAATGTATGTCTGTTTATTTAAATGTATATATTTTTTATTTCAAAGTCTGACGCCATCAATCCCTTTTGGGTAAAAGATGAAGATAATAAGGCAATAATTACAAAAAGTAGAGCCTAGACTGCTTGGCTTGTACGGGAGTCCAGTTATAAAATAAGTGTGATATAATATTCCTATTTTTTTCCGTAATACTATAAGATGAATTATTACAGCTAACAGAATAGCATGTTGGCATTTTTATGTTGGGTTGAAAATGTAGTACAACCCAATAAATAGGCTTTAGGGTACATCAACACAGTGCAGGTTCTCAAATTAAATTGCCATAGCCTAATATAAAAACGTCTTTTATATTTTTGATTTTAATAATTTTGTTGTACAGTAGGTTATTATGAATATACAGTATTTTACTTAATCATGCTGTAATTTAGCATGAGGAATAAATATATTCTGGTTTAATTCGTCAATTCTCTATCCAGTGCCGTCTTTAAAATCTAATCTATTTATTGAGTACAGTATGCCTATATTTTGGCAATGGGGCGGAGCTAGCGCAAACGTCACCAATTCAATGCCACAAGCGTTGCGGCAACCACCATCTTTTTCAGGGTATCATCAGCTCGTGAAATTAGCCACGCCTTATTTCCTGTGGTGACCATTGACTATGGTATTGCTATATATAGTCACCTTCTTCTGTCATTCTGTTCGCTGAGCAAAGTTTACTAATTGGCTAAATGTTTTAGTTGGAGAAAATGAGAAGGAAGCCTATAGGCCTATTACATAAATGGGAGCTAAACAAACATTAGGATATTGACAAAATATTACTTATCTTTATGCTATTACAAACACACAGTTTTCCTATTACTCATATATACAATTAAAAATCAATGACCTAATAGAAACAGCTGACTGGATTCATATTTCCTTCAACTCTTCCAACCAACCACGAGAATTCAATTGGATTGTTGCTATTGTGACGTCATCATGTATTCAATTTGAATCATGAAAACAAATTAAAGTTATTTGTTTATATCAAAGCTTGCTTACTCCGCTCAATTGGCGGACCTGAGGCCGCATGCCTAGTTATTGTACTGTGCTTGTTTTTTTTTCCATAAAGAATCTTGTTTTCCATTTGTTTGTTTATGTGAATAATAGAGAACGGAACGCTATTATTGCTGCTGGTATTGCTATGCTATTGCTATAACCTTACCTTTGTGTTAGGTTAGGTTATGTTCATAACTTTCTAGGCTAAACCTAAACTTAAGTTAATCTTATTTATACTTTTCAGTTTAGTAAGATGGAATCTTCAAATGCAATTGCAACGAAAGAATACCTAAAGAAATATCTATCAGGAGAAGGCAAGAAGAAAAAGAAGAAAAAGGTTACTGGAACTGGAGCTAATATTAAAAGGTTAGTAGGTAGGCCTATCCTCTAAACTCCCAGCCTATTTATTAGGGCTAACTTAGACTAGCTTCTTCCAAACTGTAGTAATTTTGGGTACAGTTTCTTAACTGGGCTAACTTACGCTAATATCGATTGAAACTATCGATTCGATTAGGGTAAAAATTTAGGACCCAGACCCCAGCTTAAAAACACTTTCTGAAGTGTGAAATTGTGTAAAAAGTGTATAAAATGAAGTTTTGGAGGATAATAATTGGGGGAAAAGCAATTCCAGTCCTAAATATTGACTGGAATTTAATAAAACCGACCCTAACAACAGTTCCTCCAAAACCTCAATATACACCAATTTTACACAATTCCACACTTCAAGAATGTTGGATTCACTATATCGCCGTGAAAAATGCACAAGGAATATGCACTCGACATATAATTTACTGCCGTCTCACTCGTCAAAAATAACCAAAACCGGCACGCACGGAGAGCACCATGTCTTTGGTTTGCCGATAGCCAACCAGCAACTAGCCTACAACGAAAATTGAAATCACTTAGTCCAACAAATACATAATGATAGGTATCCACATATTTCACTAGGAATCACCCCGTTTTCTACATAGGCCTAATGTCCGAACGCGATTTTCCGACACAATAAGAATGAAAATTAAACACAAATTTGAGCTACGTCCTCCTTGTTCACTACTTCACTTTGAACTAACAACATGGAGTCATGGAGACGGTTCAAAACAAACAACTAACAACGAAGCCACCAGCCAATCAGATTACTACACGACAGAAATAATCTGCCAATCAGAAATCTGTACAATTACATCATCTGTTGATCTGTTTTACCACAAACCAAAACAATAGCAATGCAGTTGCAGTGACAGGTCACTGTACCACAATTACCCCTAGAATTCCCTCAATTTAACCTGAATTCCCTCTGTATTTCTCGTAAAACCCCGTTTTTAATAGCAAAGTACAGCAGTTAAGATTTTAACATGTAGATCTTATGAACACTCACTTTTTGAGAAAAAAAATACCGTTGATTATGAAATTAAACTGTTCTGAACTAACCAAACCAACCAAACTTGCTGTACGATTCCCAGAGGAAAAAATAATAGTTCATTATGAAATGAAACCGTTCTAAACTAACCAAACCAACCAAACTTGCTGATGATTTCATAAATCGGTTTTATAAGAGAACTCGTTAGCTAGATATACAACCAAACAGTAAAGTACAAACCATGAAATTAAATAACAAATGATGTTACATAATCTAATCTAATCTAACCTAACCTAACCCAACCCAACCTTAATATTAATGTTTAAATAGCAGTTAATGTCAGAAAAGGCATGTGAGGAAGATAGGTCGGACTTTATGCGGATTCGTGACTATATTAAGTCCTTTGAAGTGAGGTTAGATTAGGTAAGTTAAAGGTTAGGTTATAATGAACCGACTCATTAATTTATGCAACTTCCAGACTGTTCCTAATCTAACCTCACTTCAAAACACTTAATACAGTCACGAATCCGCATAAAACCCGACCTACCTTCCTCACATGCCTAAATAAGAACTGATTATCCCAATGTAAATATTTGCCAATAAATAAAGAAATCTATTAATAAATCAGATAGTAGACACCAGTGCACCCAATGTCACCAACATGAACTACTGTAAGCCAAAAAACGACTAACAACTTGTGTTGGTTAATTCCAGAGATATGTTTATTTAATTATTAATTCCATACTCCTTGAGGAGTTTGTTTTCTCTATGTATTCGTAACATATGTCTGCAGAAATATCGATACAGATTCGGTTCGATATATCGAAATATTTTTATTTTCAATGTAAACAAACATGGAAATAGGTTATGATATGTTTATATATTTTATTGGTGTTTTGAATGTAAAAATGCACCCACGATCGGTGTACGTTTTTTTAAGAACTTGAATAAATAAAACTATAAATATTCAAACAAAAGAAGACTGAAAACTTAACTTCACGTTTTTAGAGGATATCGTTATAGGCTATTCACACAGGGGATAGATGTTACACCACTTTTATTGACCTGTTTAAATATTTTTTAAGCCATTTTTTGACTAAATATATAGGATAAAATAAACAAACAACTTTATTTTCACTTTGTTATTGTTTTTATTTATGGTACAATACAATTCTGATGGTCTTCTTCCTGTCACTGTCAGCTCTGCTCGTTGCTCGTCGTCGTCGGCGGCAAAGGAAAGTACCCATTTATACAGACGAATTTCCCATTCTTGCTGGGTAATTACCTATAAATTACCCTTTTACCCGTTGAATTACCCTTTTCTCCCCTAACCACGTTTTATCTCCCCCACCCAAAACCCCGAATTCCCACCGGCCCCCTAGTGAGTTGGGATTATTGTTTAAATATTTAATTAAAAATAAAAGGGGGTCTCGGCGCCAAAAAATTCTTTAATAAAGTTGTGATGTCCTAGAATAGTTTAAAAGTTATTTTAGAACGTTTAAGCTGGGGTCTGTGTCCTAAATAAGTACCTCGATTAGTAAACCTTCATGCGATTTTTTCACCATCAGCAAGTTTTGGTTGGTTTGGTTAGGTTATGATTTTATTTTATAATAGATAGCCTAAGTTTTATATTTAGAAAAAAATGATTATTAATCAGTATTTTCAATTTGATTGTTTCAATCAATAAGCACAGCCCAGTTAAGAAACTGTAGGCCTAGGCCTACCCGTAATTTTTCACAACTGGAACAGATAATATTAACTTATGAAAGGCTGGTAAGTTATGATAGTTAATGTAGGCTAATAAATAACCCAGAAATGTTATGGAAAAGGTTTTTGTACTGAACAAATTATTAATTTATCTTTTTAACAATTACCTACTTACACCAAACTATAACATACAAAAGGCAAACAGGTCAATTAACCCTCTGAGTATTATGTGTCGTAAAAGCGACTCATAACACATCTGCTGTTATGTGTGTTGTTCGTAGTGTTGCTTTTGCGACTCACAAACACTGTTTACGGCCCTGGGACTGACTGAATCGGATTGAACTGGATCGAGTTAGGTATCTTTTTTTCAGCAGATTCAGAGCTTTCTCCTGATGTCTGTTTCTATACGCTTTTCATTTTAGTTCCGAAAATACTGTAGCAGATAGCTGACGTGCGTATTTGTAAACAGCTTGGTTAACCTCGCACCAATGACTGATGTGTTTTACTACGTTTATCATTGTTTTAGTGTTAAAAATCAAAAGTAGTGATATACGTGGAGCATTATAAGAAGATTTAAGTGATTTTGAAGGGCTGGTTGATGATCCTGAAGAAGTAGGTAGGTAGTGATATTGATGTAAATTATCAGCCAGATTCCTAGCTATGGTTAGGCTATGCATTCTTAGCTAAACGCTATGTACCGAAATCTGTTTTTTGCCCATAACTCATTTATTTGCAAACCTACTTCCTCATATTATTATAGGCTATTTTTGGAATCCTCATAAAATTCTGAACAAAGTGGCTACCTATTTTAAAATATTTGTATGGTACCTATAAATTATAACAATTTATTGAGCGCAAACATACACTTTTTTCATTTATTTTATAGTTTTTGAGAAATGTTAACCCCACAAAAATTGTTGCAAATTTTTTTTGTAATGTTTTATATGCTACATTGAATCCCATAGCCTAATTTTCCAAACAAAATGATATATAAAACAGTATAGGACCTACTTTACATTGTTTTTAAGTTTCAAAGATACATTTTAATAAAACCCTGCGATTGCGCAATAAATGGGCGAACATTAAGACCAAAACTAGAGACACTTGGAGGGTTAATATTTTATCAGGTGATGATGTAGGCCTAAAGACGAGATGAGAAATAATTACCATAGACTAACCAACACAAGTAGACTTCTCATCCCATTGTAAATTTTGAAGCACGTTTTTCGTGTCTAACTTAGTTTATGTACAATCACACTGGGCGCTAGTGTCGACGAAATTTTTTTTTCTATTATTTTAGGGTTTATTTCTTGATTTGTGCTTTACTGTTTGGTTATAGGTAACTAGGGAACAAGTCATTGTTTATGATTAGGTAGATTGTATTATTACTGTTATAACGTGAAACAAATTGTAAACAAAACACGACCTCTTCATAAACCGTACAGAACTAACAATACAATTGTCTTACTTACTTGAATACTTGATTCCTTCATCCTTGACCAACAAACGTTGGATAGATTGCGTCAAAAAAAAAGTAACTTATAAAACACTATTATAAACATATATATATACAATTTAAACTGTACTGACGGATGTGACTCGGATTTTTGGAAAGTCGAGTGGATTGTCAATCAGTTCCTTGATGGAGTACAGAGGCCTACTGACTAGGCTCTGGCGAAGTGCAGACTTAAACTGCTTTGGTTCTAGGGTCCGGATGGTTGTCGGTAGCGTATTAAATAATTTTATCGCTAGAGATGGATATGAGTTAAGCGTGTGGCTAAGTCGACAACGGGGTGCATCCAGGTCATAGGCTCTGCGGGTTCCATAGTTGTGCTGCATGTTTCTGGTTGAGAAGTTGTTTATATTTTCTCTCAGAAGAACTAGGGTGTTTAGCGCATACTGGCTGAAAACTGATAGTATGCCAAGTTCTTTAAAAAGAGGTCTACAGTGATCGGTAGGGCCAGAGGATGTTATTAGTCTTAGCGCCTTCTTCTGCAGCAACAGCACACTCTGGGTCGCATAGCAATGGCCCCATACCACCAGTCCATAATTTATGTGGCTATGGAATAATGCATGGTACATTATGACTAGGTAGGGACGTGTAATCTCATGCTTCAGTTTCCTGATCAGATATAATATTCTGCTTAGCCTGACGCACACTCTCTCCACATGGAGGTTCCAGTTGAGTTTGGAATCGATCCAGAATCCTAGCAGTTTGACCGCCTCGTCTTCGATGCCCTGTTTGAGGGTACACGTGATGGATTGTGTTTTATCGTCATTGATTTTAAGGCGATTCAAAACGAACCATTCTTTTGCCTCATCCAGCAGAAATGCTGCCTCGGTTCTCAGGTCGTTCAGGTTGCCGTGCCTGGTCAGTAGTGTTGTGTCGTCTGCAAAGAGCAGCGTTCGTCTATTTAGGGACAGATCATTAATCATTATGACGAACAGGACAGGGCCCAGAATCGATCCTTGGGGCACGCCGTGGTGTATTTGCCTGATACTGGAGGAGGCTCCCTGCAACGAAACAATTTGTTTCCTGTTTTCTAAGTAGCTGACTATTGATTTGTGGACTACTCCAGTGACGCCATATTTGCCAAGCTTGGCAAGAAGGATGTCATGAGAGACCACGTCGAATGCCTTGCTAAGATCACAGAGACTGAGATGGACGGAGTCATTAGATTCAAAGGCATCAGAGATGTTCTTGACTAAGCTAAGGAGTGCAGAGGTTGTGGATCTTCCGGCCCTAAACCCATGTTGAGAATCGTTAAACAGGTTGTTGTTCTCGAAATAGGCCACCAGTTGCTGTTTCATTACTGACTCCAGAACCTTAGAGAAAACAGGAAGAATTGATATCGGCCGAAAGTTTGCGGGCTGTGCCGGGTCACCCTTCTTGTAAATCGGAATGGTTTTAGCTAACTTCAGGTTTTCGGGAAAAACACCTTTAGCCAAACAGCTGTTGACTAAATAAGCAAGAGGGGCAGCAATCGATTTAAATACGGATTTAAGAATATGACTAGAAACTCCATTTATGTCCTGACTAAAAGAATCTTTAAAGTTGTGTACTATTTTAATTAGATCTTTCTCACTCACCTTTTTCCAATTTCTAAGGGTGACAGTTGGGGTTAGGTCCGGGAGGTAGTCAACTGGGTTAGGCTGTAACAGAGGTAGGTCAGAGATTATATTATCAGCAATACCAGAAAAGTAGTCATTGAAGTCGTCGGGTGATGATGGAGATGATGGTACATGAGTGGATGGTCTGTGTTGGTTGATGATGCCCCAAGCGGCTTTACATGAATTTGGAGCATTCAAGATGGTCTGTGCATTGGACAATTTCTTAGCTAACCTAACTTTGGAACTGTAGTCTTTTTTTATTTTTTTTTATTGTCTTCAGCTGTTCCATAAGGATGAGAAATCGACTAAGGGAGTAAGTTATGGGTATGTTTTATCTATGATATTACTTCTCTAACACCACCCCTTAATGTTTATCAAATTGATCCAGTCCAATTAATTGCACTAACTCTTAGTGCATTGGGCCAGGAACATCTTTTGTTTTCTTTTCTTGACACTACAAAGTTTTCAGGCTGTTGAATATATAGGGCTTCTTTCCGCTGTCCGTTCAAAAAAGCAGTTGACAAATCTAAATGATGAATTGGTGTACGATCATGAACCACATTACACTTGAAATGGTCCCATGTCCTTTGGTTTCTGTTGTCTTTTTGGATATCTTCTCACCTCTGGCTCTCTTCATGATCATCTGTTGTAATAGCTCCTCTTCCAGATTTGATACATTCTCTGGTACATGACATCATTAACATCATTCTCAGTTATGGCTCTACTCTCTCAGTCATTTGATAGATCTAAAATCTTATATGATTTGTTATCCCGACTTCTCCCCCTTCATCATACACACAAGAGCGTTAGTTTTCAGATTCGATAACTGGAGTGGAGTGAGTGTTCGTTTTCAGTTTCGATAACTGGAGTAGAGTGATTAATTAAAAACTATCTTTGAGTTGACTCTTTTAAGTCATCGGAAATTATGACTGTTATTTGTTTTCATATAACGCCTGTATTACTTTGATATTGCTCGAATTCGAGCTTTAGGTGCACTAGTTTGCTTTATTTTGCAATACATTCAACAAATCTACATAAGGTAAGGTAGTAACTTATGAGAGAAGTTTCAGGAACATGAGCTTAAAGTTACAGTAGAACCCCTGATATCCGGCCACGACGGGACCAAGCCCCTGGCCGGATAACGATTTGGCCGGATAAACCAACCTACTATAAAAATGACCATTCATACCTAATAATAATAATATTTGCAGTCAAAAGTATCATTCAAGTCTGTTCTGGGATTATTTTTAGAAAAATTAACGTGTTTGTAAATTGTAGGTTAAAGTTGTTAAGTAATGAACATACAAATATTATGATTCCAGGTAACAAAAACTATTAAATGGAGGTAAAAATTACAATAAATTGAACTTGAAGATCATTAGGACAAATGGTACATGCACTTCTACTCAACATTCTTATCCATTTTGTTAAATACAAAAATTAATGTACCGGTACTGTACTAACCCCGCTTTGTAAATAATCAACCAACTGATCAGAGGTTAGGCCCACTAGCTCATCTGAGTATAGAGGCACAGCAAATAAATACATATACAAATAGATAAATGGTGAAAACAATTAGTTTATGACTTGAGCAGTCACAATGACTGGTGCTTGCATCTTAACGTCTGTAAGCTGGGAGAAAAACATTTTGATATTGGCTTACTGGAAGGGGCCGGATAAACAGAGGACCGGTAAAACAAAGGCCTATTATTAGGGGTTCTACTGTACCACATCGCTGGTTAGGTAACTTAAGTTATTGGTGTATTTCAAGAAATGACTGGTCAGGCTAATTTAAATGAGGGCTTAGGAAATGGGAAGCGATGGATGTGTTTATTTAAAAGGAAAAAGGCTTTAGCCTGATGCTTGTTGTACCCATTGCCGTAAATGCCCTAAGCCAGATTTTCATGAACTGTGATTAACTAATTTACCCTAACACATGTTATAACTTAACCAATACCTGTACACCTGTAAACCTCAGATCTGCATTGACCCGATTGAATTTATTTATTTAATACTAAGTTTTTGTGATTCTGTAAGATTGTCCATATAGATGCGGGTTTTATGGGGAGACCCACATTTAAACACCTAAACTACATCCTAAATTAACCCCAGGGTTTTCCCCAGCAACTCCTCACTGAAGGTAACTATTCCATATTAGGTAGGCCTACTTAATTATTTTAACCAAACTTAATTTCTTAAACTTAGGTAGGGGAGAGGGGGGAGGGATGGGACACTTTTTGATTATTTATTTTTTCATTTTTTTGTAGTTGAGTTAGGTTAACAAACAAAAGTTACATGAAAGTATTATTTATTCAGTAATAAAATAAAGTAGTTTAGATGGTTGAAATTCAATTAATTTTGTAGTTATGCATTTAATACTATTACTGTACAAAGTGTCCCAAACCTCCCTCTATGAGGGAGGCAACTTGGGACACCAGTTGGGAGGGTTGGGACATATTGAATGAATGTTTTTTCAAAGTAAACAACTGCATTTCATTCATTCTTTAGGTAACATAACTTGTAGTATACGATAAAGGAAGGCCTAAGTTACTAAGTTTGATTACTTTTCGAAAACATTGTTTTTTTTATGAAAACAAATCTGACCTTATCAACTTGCGTTGTTATTTTGGGAAACGGTAAAATACCAAGTACATTCCCAAGTACATGACACATCTTCTTCTCTTGCAATAAACACTTTTTTAAGTGTCTACAGCTTTTAAGGCCATCACACTCAGCTCAGCGTCTTCCACTGGTTTAGTACACTTCAGGACACTGTCCCAACCCTCCCTCATATTACTGTCCCATGCCTCCCTCAAGCACATGGTTTAACAAATAAGATTACAGAAACATAACTTCAAAAGTTAGCTTCATTTATAAGCAATCAAAATCTTCCTTAATCATTGGAGTATCCAACAAAAATATTGCACTTGCCTTAACAGTTTTATTTTGGTAGATTTCCATCCAATAAGTTGTGTCAAAATACTAGAGATTTCGTCAAAAAATCAGTTAAACTTTTATAAAAACTGAACTGTGTCAGGTAGCTCTGCCAAACTTCACAAGGAGAAAGAAAATAGAGGGAAATATATGCTGTGGAAAAAAGAGGGCAGAGATACCAACTTAAATAGGTTAAAAATGAATGTCCCATCCCTCTCTCTGTCCCAACCCTCCCCACTCTCTTATCGAAACCGGGTGATCTTTCCGTTTTCAAAATTGCTAGAAGAGTGGGCCAAGCCGAGGCTAGAGTTTTGTTATACAATATTCATTTCTGGGAAAATTCAGGCGCCTGGCGTTTGTTGTAGCCAGGCCAAAAGAGATTTTGGCCAGTTACCTTTATGCTTGCATAAGAAATAGTGACGCACATGGCACAGTTGTACATCATCATCTCTTGTTCATGTTGTGAATAAGCCTATTCTGTTAGAATAGGGCTGGGCAAAATACAAACTAGTGTTCATGTTGCTTGAATTCGAGCAATTGCAAAGTATACAGGAGTTATTTGTAAACTAATAACACTCATAATTCCCGATAAGTTTATAAGAGTCGACTAAAAGATTATTTAACTAATGAAAATACTAATGATGTCCATACCAATTCGATATAAATCAACATTTCTTGTAGATGTTTTATTTTTTTCAAAAACTGATCTTCATTTTAGTGTTTACTACAAATTGTTTCCACTCTTAGCCGCATTAGGTTGTCCTAATTATACTCGTCATTGATAATGTAGCAGCATTGTAGGCCTACCACCATTGTCCCTAGTATGTTTAGCCTACAAATTTCAGTAATTTTTTTAAATAATAGCGATCAAATTTGTTCACATTACTTAAGAACTATCTACCTGATTTCCTGCATAACCTCTCTGTCACCATTTTATTTGCTTCAATTGGCATTCTTTTGGTTAGTTGCTGTAATAACGCCAACTATATTTACCTTAAAAAATGCAGATTTAAAAGGCCTGATGTTGTTCAGATGGTTTTTTGTTTTCCTTAACTGTGAATAGTAATTGAATCCTTCAATGAAAGTTTTAGTAAAGGTTTCTTGGATGTAGTCATATTTTTCTAAAATCATTTGACTTTTATGAAAACATATTAATGTCCTTGCTGTACCAGTTTTATTTAGCCTTAGGAGTTTCCTCTGCAATATATCACAAAGTTTATCCATGGTTCCTACTAAAATTGGTAGCACTTCGGCTAACATCCACGTTCATCATTTGTAGCAATCTTCTTCTTGTAGGTGTTTTTATATAGGCTAAGAACAATACTGAATTCTTTGTAAAACATTATCCCCATTTATTCTACTTGGTGGCGTTCTATGACGTATGTTTCCATAGTTTGCGAATCGGTTCTTTCAAGGAATGCTCATTAAATACAGTACTGTGTCAATTCATTTATCTTATTTGGTGAAATATATCAAATTGTCCAAACTTTATAAATTTTGTTTATTATAATATGTAGCCTATGTACCTATGCAAACCCAAATTCAAATAGTAAGTATTTAATTTCAACCAAATCAGTGTTTATACATGCTTTTCCTTGAATTGCAAAAATAAATATGAACAGCAATTAAATTTATTTCCTTCATAAGGGTAAAATGGGGAACCTTGATAGCAACTGGGACAGAGCCCAAGTGATTAAAAAAAATTAAGGCCAGTTTGCAAATCTACGCGTCACGCTCTTTCCAATGAGACGTGAATGGTCAAAATCGGTTAAGAAATGTCGGAGGAGTTCAAAGGACAAATTTCGTGTTGGCGTAGAAATTGTACATTTTTCATTTAACATTCATTATTGTTTTAATGAACTGAAAATAATGTGTTGCATGCTTTACCATGAATAGTTCTTTAAGATGCTACCTAATCAAATTTTGTCTAGACTGTGTAAAAGTTATGTCTTCCAGGAAATTAAATAAGAACCTTGAAGATTAAGTTGGTTCTTGAGAACTAAGTTCCCTGTAATCTATACAAGCAAAGCACAGGTGATAATGAATCCTAATTTTTACAGGTCAGTAATCGTAGATGATGATATAGATCTGAAGAGTATGCGCCCTCTGGAAGATGACGAAGTTGAGTTGTATCAGATGGACGAAGATGCTCCTCAGATTGCTGGCATCATAGATGAGAGACCTGCCGAAGTTAAAGCTCAAGAATATTACAGCTCAAAAAGATGGAAAGTTTTTGGCGAAGAAGGTGATGTGAAGGTTGTTGATAATAATGACAAAGTATCTAAAGCGTTGAAAGCCATGAATGACCTTAACAATCTTTCTGGTGGTGAAAAACTGGATACGAAAAATCGAGTTAAAATGCCTAAGTCAACAGAAAAATATGATGTAGATGGAAGTAGTATCCATACTTCTGGTAAACACAAGTATGACAAATCGGATTCATCTATGGATAAAAATCGCCTGAAAAAACACCACACTAATAGTGATTCAGACGAATCCCCACCAAGAGGTAAAACTGTGAAAAATTCTCGACAAAATGATGATTCAGATGTTTCCCCTCCCAGAAAACACAAAAGGCATTCAAGCAGTGATTCAGATGCATCTCCACCTAGAAAAAAATATGATAAAGATTCAGACGAGTCTCCGCCAAGAATAGTTCCTAGTCAAAAACTCTCAAAAAGCTCTAGTAAGTATGATGTAAGAGGTAATAAAGTTGATAGGAACAGAAGTTATTCCAATTCACCACCAAGAAACAGTACAAAAAAGCAAACATACAAAAGGGATTCATACATTTCCCCATCGAGAAGAAGAAGAAGAGATTCAGATGGTTCTCCTTCTCGTGTTAAGGATAAGTACAGAACACATAATTATAAATATTCACCTGTTAGAAAAGACAATCGATCGTACAAGCAGGAAAAATCTGATTCTGATGCCTCCCCACCGAGAAAATCAGACAAACATTTAAATGTAAAATCACAGGGAAATAGAAGAAGACCATCAAGCAATTCGGATAACTCACCTCCTCGTAGAGAAAGATCATCTAAAAGAAGACCTTCTAGTGATTCAGATAACTCACCCCCTCGGAGAGAAAGAAGATCACCTAAAAATCAAAGGAGAAGGAAGTCTAGAAGTAGATCACCGAATGAGAAACATAGGAAATCATACAGGAGTATATCCCCAAAGCATTCAAGAACTGGTGTTATTAAAAAGAACAACACAGTAGAAGTTAGTGATTCTGATGATTCACCTGTGAGAAGAAAAAACACTAGCAAGGGAAGTGATTCTGACCTGTCACCTCCCAGAAAAAACTCCTCAGTAAATGATAGACCAATTAAAAAGAAGTTGTACAAGCCTAATGATGACTCGTCCGACGAAGGATCTTCAAAGTCAAAGTAAGTTGATTCTCATTTAACATAGATAAGGTCCAACTTTATCTTGATAGTTTTCTATGGAATTTAAATGTAAAATTATTAGCCAATGAGCACAACTTGTCTTGAGTACATCTGTTAAAATTCCTGAGGAGTTATAGAAATAATTTATAAGTGAAAACTGTTACTGCCATGCAAACAAAATAAGATTGAAACTTTTACTAATTTTTTTGTAAATATAAACAAACCTGTTATCAATAGTGACACATATATTTCAGTTCAATTCAATTCAATTCAATTATTTAAGATGGGGACGCCACTATGTGCGTATTTTCACCCAAATATGAGTGAAGGATGAGTGTAGGATGAGTGGCAATTTACTACTGTATACCAAATAATAACCTAACATGTACAACTAGAAAAAAGACATGCTTGTCTGTGCTAGAACATGACTAAACTTTACAAAATATAACATAAAGCAACATTAAACATTATCAAATATTTCACAACATTCAGCTTACAGATATTAAATATTTAAACTGTGTTTTAACCTACAGAAATAAGAAGATGAAGACTACATTAGATGGGAAACAAGCAGGTCTTCAAGATGCTAAACAACTCAAAAAGGAGCTGTCTGATTTGAAGATGAAGGAAGACACCATGTTTGCTAAGGTAGGAGATACAATATTGTAGATAATTTATACTCTACCTTCAGAGCCTCAGAGATTATTTGTTGATTTAACAATGATGATTTTTCTCGTGGTATTCATGTATTTTCATTTTCTAAACTCATGAATCAGTAACTTAATTCTTACCAAACAACTTTTCAGTGGATACACACTCAATGAGTCGAAAGTAGTAAAATGCTTCATCATACATCTTACAAATACAAAAAAGTTAACAAGTCCATTCCTAGGGTCAAAATAAGGACTTTTTTTAAATGTAGGCTATTGATTTAAAAATATATATTAATTGTTATACTATGATTCTTTCTAACAGCTTATTTAATTGCCGTAAAATCCTGAACTCAAAACAAAATTGAAAAATAAAGAAGAAATCATTCACAGTCTGGAGCAAATCATGAGCACCCTTGCTGTTGAGTAAAAATTTGGCCTTCTTTTGCAATTGTGGAGGTGTAGTGACGACCTAATCGTAAGGGTCCTCTGCCGTCTTGTAAAAATTGGAACATGTTTTGGTTTTGCAATTGCAGAGGAATAGTAAACCTCACTAAGTACACTGCAAAATAGTGAATATCTTGTGTTATCGTGGATACATTATCATATCCCGCCGCCACAGAAAAATCGTGAACACGAAATTAAATTTGAAATAAAAATGATATTATATTGTCCTCGGTCAAGGTCAGGGATATAGTCCACGATGGGAGAGGAATCGTAAACATCTTTCGTATTGGAAGAGACTTCATCATCTCCAGCGATCTAGAGGATTTTGTAATTTTCTGTGCAATCTTTCCAGATTCTTCAGCAATGGCAAAAATAAAACCTCGGTTCAAATATTATATTGAAACCCTCTAAAATAGATTAGGATGGATTAGGATTTTTAGGATGGAGATTAGGAATGGAAACATTTGTTTTTCCAGGGAAAAATGCTTAGGGGCCTCAATCGAGGCTCCCAACTGATGTGTCCGCTGTTAGGATATTACGACCCTTCTCACCTAGAGTGTGGCAACTACCAAATCAGACGTTTAACCCTTCACGGACGGGTGGCGGATATATCCACCTATGGTGTTTGATGTTCCGGGCGGGAAGCGGATATATCCGCCCTCTCTTCAGACAGACTGGCAGGTGCTTGAGCAGTAACCAAATGTTTCGTGGTACCAAGGCGCCACTTTCCTGCTCTCCTCATGGCTGCGCTCTCTCCTGCACTCCCCCCTCTCTCCCGCACCTACCCCTCTCCCGCGCACCACCCACTTCTCCTACGCTCCCTCCTTGACGGTTTGCGCTCAACACTAGGTTGTCTTGTTTACATATTGTTCTTTATTTATAGCCTAACTTTGTCATGGTCATCTCTTCAAAGACGGGTGGCGGATATATCCGTTGCTTTTCTACTCATCCGCGGACAGGTAGCGGATATATCCGCATAGTTAAAACGAGTAAAAAATTATTTTGACAGTATGTGAAGTGTTCCATTGTGTTTATTTTAGGGAGCGAGCTGGTCTAGTGGTTAGAGCGCGGGACTCCGTTTCCTGGGGCCCGGGTTCAAATTCCGTCAAATCACCAATGGATTTTATCTAAGTGATAATGCCCTAGGTCTAGCCTGAAATAATGTGAAAAATAATTCCGGGCTCGTGCCTAGCGTCCTAGGAAAAAAAAAATTGTGTTTTATTTTATGTAGGGTATACTTGTATAACAAACAACAAAAGGAGAATTAATTTTTATTTTTTCCTATAATTTTTTTTCTCATTCTGTCACGACTTCTGTCCGGGAAGGGTTAAACTAGTTACTTAACAATCAAAACCATTTCTGAAGTTTGATGAATGTTTAAAGTTACTTATTTATCTCATGAATTTAATATAGATACCACATATAGTTCAGTTAACCCATGTATAGTTTCTCATCATGTATTTTACGTAGATGGATGCAAGTGTTTCCGGAGTTGGTGCAGCTCCAGTAAAACGAGATAGGAAGACAGGTCAAATTAGAGATTTAGAAAAAGAAAAGGAAGCTCAGAAGGAGAAAGAAGCCAAAGAGTCTGTGGTAAATGAAAAATACTACAAGTGGGGCAAAGGGTAAGTTTTTTATGTAAATAATAGAAAATATGATTAATTTTCCCTACATTTAAGTGTGCACCTAACCATTGTTTAAACATTAATAATATGAATTCTTTTTAATTGGCAACTCATACATATATTTCGTCTTCCGCCCTAAGTTGGCTGTGCCCGGGTTTAGGATTTGTTTTGACTGTGTTTTTTCATCCCTTCATTGTTACTCTACCATCTGCAAACTCACAAAACTTTTCCACATCCCTCTTCACCTGATCTTTACACCTTCTGGATATTCATCTCAATCTCATTCTATCATCCATCATGAACTCCATTTTGTTGCAAGTAATCTATGATAATGTCATTCTTCTAATATATCCGTAAAATACAACTCTTGCAAGTTCTACTCTCCCTCTTAACCTTTCTTCTACCCCTATTCTAATCTTTTTAACTGTTAACTCCATCCTACTTTGATTTTACCCTTGGAAGTCCTGAAAAATCTCATATCTCAAGATTATTTTCTACTCCATTTCATAACTAATAACTTTAATTAAAGTCTTACAAACAATTGTATGCTTTGCAGGAAATCAAAATAATGGGGCATTTCATATCAAATCAACAAGGGTCACAACCCGACCATCTCAGATTTTTATAAAATTTTCCACGTTTGTTACCATAATAAATACAAACACAGAACATTTTTTTGTTTATTTTTATCTCTTCCCGTTTATTTATAATTAATTTTTAAAAACTTCCAAAATCGGCGTTTTTTTACTCGCGGGGAGATCTTGAAAAATTCACAGACTGAGTTCTATTCATGCTAGAGAAGGTAGAAAGGTCTAATTTTATTCCTGATGTTCAGGGCTTTAATTTGATATGCAACATGACTATATTCTAAAAGATTCCATTTTCCAAGAAAGTTATGAAAAATGTTACGTACCGTATTTAAAAAAATTGTATTTTTAAAATTCTGAAAAAAATTTATGATGTACTTTACACTATTGACCATAAATGCTGTAAGTTTCATTATGGGACGGACATGGGATCACACCATATAGATCAAAACACAAAGAAAGATATGTTTATATTATCTTTGAACTTTGGACAAAACTTAGCTGAGAACATCATTAACGACCAAATGCATGGAGGAATGAAAATTCCACAATCAGCAAACTAAAGAAAAGGGATTTTGATAACTCTTTTTATGTCCTAAATGAATATGGAGATCAGAAAATATCTGACATTTTTTTGATGTTTTCAAGTTAAATTATAAATAAATCCATTTTCACCCCATAAAACCACATGAAAGCCAGTTCAATGATCTAATCAAGACAGTTAGTAAAACTCAACCTGATGAGGGAGTGTTTATTGTATTCAACCAAATTACAGTAATAGTGGAGTTTTATCCTTAGTAGCATCAGAACTATATCAGAATCTGTATTGGAAATTTTCTCTGTATTATATAACATTAATAATTGTAATGAATTGTGGATTGCAGAATCAAACAGACAGAAGACGCAGCTGCAAGGGCTGCTGAGATGATTAAAGAGATGAACAAGCCTTTGGCTCGCTACAAGGACGACACAGACCTGGACGAGTTCCTCAAAGCTCAGGACAGAGAGGGAGACCCCATGTTGGACTATATCAAGAGGAAGCAAACTGAATCAACGTCGTTGCAAGGAGGTTGTCTATTTGTTTAGTAGCTTTTTTACCCATGGCTGTTCTTGTATTGGTGTCACTGTCCATGGCACACTAGGCCACCATGAAAGTCATTGAGTTATGTACAACAGCACACTTTGTGGCTTGGTCCGAGATTGTTGTAGTGGCCAGGGCAAGCGCAGGTGCAACATTCATTCTCGGTTATATGTCATACTTTTTCCGGGTTGTTTCTGAGGTCAAATAATGAGTAAAAACACTCGTTTTGAACATTATTCACATGAAAAAAGGTGTATCCAGCATTTTCCCTCTTATTTCGCAAACCCACTAGGTTCTTCCATATCTATCAAGATAAATAGAAAACAAAGAACTAAGCAAGTGTGGTGGCTGATGAAGTGACTCACCACTCAAGGTTACTCACCACCAAACGGCGACCAATGTATGTATTTTTTTTTTAGCCAAGTATGAATGGAGTGTAGGACGATTGTCACGATCTTGAAGTTTTAGTGACTAAGCCCGACATGTTCCTTAGACACTGCTATTAATCAATAGCCCATACAGCCAATGACAACTAAGGGAGCTACAGTTTATAGTGGAATCCAAACCACATTTTTGCCTTGTAATTAGCGGTGTAATTATCAGGATAGTATTGCGAATCATCATAGTGCTCACTAAACGTATGTACCGATCATCACAAATGTTGCACCGTTGGAAGTATAGCTTTGAGTGATTTACGCATATTTCTTATTTTCAAAGACCTTTATGTTGCTGTATGTTAACACTAGAGTTTGTCATGATCCCTGACTTACCATGCTCAGACGCTGTTCGTCCAGCGGCTTGTGCTGGTGGAAGTGGTGAGTAAGTCTCTCACACAGCCCATAGGTGAGCATATAAGATTCTTGAGTTCTTGGCTTTTGAAATGTTTTTCAAGCTGGGTAAATGCTTCGTCATAGTCCGAAACAGTAGGCTTGCCATTATACCTAGACTTGGTTACTAAACTGAAGATTGTCAATCCATTTTCTTCCTTTTGTCTGGTTAGTTTTGTATCAACAAAATCCGAGGTTTTTGGACGACCAAACATTTTCCGAAACACCACCGCTACTCCTGCTGACATGTGTTGAACATGTGTTGTTGACATGTGCTGACACTCTATGAGGTTTCATGCTGAGCTTACATCCACCCCTAGTGTTGTACTCATGAGTGTCAGATCTAAGGGGGAAAGAATGCAAGTTTGACTTAGTGTAGAGTAATACTTGAAAAATTTACAAATTAATTACTGTTGGAATTTTTTATTCTATGAAAAGAGGTTTACAATGAGCTAGGAATCTAGAATTAGCAATATTGCGTACTGCTTTTTTTTGAATCGACAGAATATCAGCTACATGAGGGGAATGTCCCAAAACTAGAATGTTATAGAGTATGTAGGACTGAAACAAGCCAAAATATGATAGCCTCAAATATTCTAGGTTAACAATTTTTTTTTTAATTTCCATAATAAGCAATCTACTCCTGATAATTTTTGCAAACCTTCTCAATGTGAATTGACCAACTTAATTTTGAATTAATATGAAATCCTAAAAGCTTGACAGAATCTAGTCTAATTTCAATTTCCTGCTTGAGACTCAATGTCAAATATTCAAGATTAAAATGTAGCTCATTTGAAGAAAACCAAGCATGAGCCTGTTCCTCAGCTTCTGCAGTAACCTGATTCAGGTCTGGGTCCAGGTCTTACCATGAGTACTACGGTAATAGCTTATCCCTTTATAAGAAATTCGCTAACATAAAAATTGTATACTTGTGTCAGGAAATATTACAGTAATCATAAATTGTGTTTCTTTAACTCAGAATACTTTTTCGGATAACTAAAATAGCGAGCTGTGTTAGTGCTAAAACTGAATTGAGGGAGTTGGCGCAAAAACACGTTGGAAAGTTTAGTATGAAAAGTACGACCTAGCTAAACTATGAATTTTTTCTGGTTTGCTGGTGGACACCCTGTTACTGAAAAATGAAAATAATTTGATATTTATCTCGCCTGATCATGATCATCAGCCTTTAAAAATTGCAGAATCTATCTATATATTTAATTACGTAAGGCAACTCTTTGCGTCAAAATTGGGGCATCTTAGAAGGTGTAGAACGACGGAAGAGGGCTCAAACGGTCTGGTCTCTTTTCCGTGACAACGGGGAAAATAGGATTTCCAAAATTTTATCACCAAATCAGATCTAACCTAAAATTTTCTCCATAAGAATAGCATTGGAAGCCATACACAGCTAATTTTTGTGTACTTTAATATATATGATCGTGCTATATCTCCAAACCAGTACTATTCAATACACGCAGTTGGTTATTAGCCTCTTCTTAGCGAGTTAACTCTGCAATGTACTGTATACAATATTAAAAACTGGGATACCTAATGTTATCTATAATTGAGACTTTTTGAAAACCAAAAACCAAACCAAAGATTTTTGTGTCAACTGTCAACTGTAAATTCTGATGGGAAGGAGTTTTGTGATAGGCTTCGAGAACTGGGAAATCCAACCCAAAAACTATAAAATATTACTCAATGTGGCTTATAAAACTGTTCATTTTGTATAGTACTTATTAGTACTTCTCCTAAGTTTTATCAAGATCGGATGGTTGTATATAACATAACTCATAAAGGACAAACATATGCCAAATAAACATTGGATTGCATATATATATATACAGGGTGTCCCGGAACTCTCTACCAATATTTTAGGGCATTGTTCCTGGGTAAGAAACATATCTAAATATCATATTTAAATTGTCCGGAAGTCCTTATTTACTCAGATAGCCGCCATTTTGTTTTTTTCACTTATTAATTTTTTTCTGAAGATTGGTTAAACATACGAAGTTGAAACTTTGCACAAACATTTATGACAACTAGACAAAGCTACAAAAAAATTATGACGATTTTTCAAATTCATAAAACAAAATGGCGGCTGATTAAAATTTTGTTTCTTAAATTTCTCGAAAACCGTTGATTTTACAAAAATTTTACAAGAATAACTTTTTTAAGGCAATTTTATTAAAAATCGATCGACACCTCGATCGATAATCGATAATCTTTAAGATCGGACGAGTATTAACTGAGATATGGCAGTTTTAGTGATACGTGACCGCTTTCAGCATGCGCTGCAACTAATATCCGGCGGTCACGTATCACTAAAAATGCCATATCTCAGTTAATACTCGTCCGATCTTAAAGATTAAGGTGTCGATCGATTTGTAATAAAATTGCCATAAAAAAGTTATTCTTGTAAAATTTTTGTAAAATCAACGGTTTTCAAGTAATTTAAGAAACAAAATTTTAAACAGCCGCCATTTTGTTTTATGAATTTGAAAAATCGTCATAATTTTTTTGTAGCTTTGTCTAGTTGTCATAAATGTTGTTGCAAAGTTTCAACTTCGTATGTTTAACCAATTTTCAGAAAAAAATTAATAAGTGAAAAAAACAAAATGGCGGCTATCTGAGTAACTAAGGACTTCCGGACAATTTAAATATGATATTTAGATACGTTTCTTACCCAGGAACAATGCCCTAAAATATTGGTAGAGAGTTCCGGGACACCCTGTATATACCGTATATATATATAACAACAACCAAAGCAAACAGAGAGACTTTTTAACACAAAGATATGGTATACAGGGATTTCCATCTCGACAAATAAATAATTTGATTCATAGTTTGTTTTAATATAACAAATAAGTTGTTTGCATTTTGAGCTTTTTAGGGACTTGTGTCTGTACATGCCGCTAGATTAATTTAATTTAGGAGTATGAAAACATGTTTTCGCTAGATTAATTTAATTTAGGAGTATGAAAACATGTTTTTCCGCTTTGTAAGAACGGATCTTATAATCAGCTCTATAAGAGCTTTTTAACTCAGTAAGAATTAAATGAGAAAAGTATAATTTATGAAAGATACCAAAAAGATAGTTTTTCATAAAAATGTGTTTTGATGGAGTTACATTATCTTTGCTTTAAAACAATTTAATCCCTGTCCAAATATACAAGGCCCTTTTACCCATTAAAAAAATCCCAATGAATTTTCCAATCAAAGTTCACTAGTTAGGAGTTTTGTTAAGAGAGATAAATTCAGCTACTTTACAGGAAAAGTCACTGTTCTGAGGTGACAAAAAAATGTCATACATAATATTCCTGATATTTGTTTTTTCTTAGATACAATTTCAATACTATTTCATTTAGATAAAGGACTTCATTAAGTATGTTGAAGAGATTATTTATCTTAAAAAGGTTTACCAGCTTTGAAATTATAACTGGCAAAAATCAAACTAAGTGGTTCAAGTTAGGTGGATCCATTTGAGGGATTTAAAAAATACAATAAAATAGTATACAATTTTGTAACTTTAAACACTGATGCTCTGTTTCAGAAAAACCAATTTACAAAGGCTCTTGGAATCCTAACCGATTCAACATAAGGCCAGGCTACCGGTGGGATGGCGTCGTACGATCTAACGGCTACGAACAGGAGTGGTTCAAGACAAAGAACGCAAAGAAGGCACGGGATGAAGAAGCTTACAAATGGAGCACTTCGGACATGTAATTTGATGCCAAAGGCTGACATATCTCAAAGAACTGTTTTTTATAATACTAACCTAGAGGGTTAGTAGTACAGTAACTGCCTCAATTTCTAGGCAGAAGAAAATGTTACCTTTTTCTTTATGTTGTACCAAAATGATTTTGTAAAGTATTTATATTTAGCGTGTGTTTATATTTAGTTCCAGTGTAAATATATACTTAATACCTTGATTGTAAAAATATCTTATATCATTTCTGTAAATAGTATGACTTAGATTTATCAACTTGTTCTTTGTAAATACTGTTTATTAATAACATAATATTTTTAGACCAAGTTCATTGCTTGAATTAATAAATACAGTATGCTTTTTATTTAAACAGTTTTATCTTGGCCTACCTGTAGACTCAGTATTTTTTTAAAGTTGACAAGGACAAATACCCCCGCCACAGCAAACCTGCAGACTAAGCGGATTTCCATTTGCCTGATTGGATATACACTAAAATATCTCCTTAAAAATATACATACATACATAATACATTCATTCTTTTTTAATATATTACTTAAACGAGTACTTAAAACCTAAGTGTTTTTTTTTTTTTTAATTGTAATAGTCAGTTTAGTAAGAAATAAATGCATTTTCCAAATATGTTCATAAACAAGCAAACTAAAACAGTTTACTTATTCTCCATAAAAATAACATTGGAATTTTAAATTTACAGTTTTTTGGAATTTTCTCCGTAATCATTAGGCGCATAATAACACTTCAATATACTAAATTATTTGTTTTTTAAGCTCTACAAAATGGTTTGGAAAGAAATTGCTGAATTTTATGTTTTTGGGCCAAAAAAAAACAAACAATTTTTACCCCATAGTCCGATCATGCTGGTTCGCAAACTCATTCAAATAAATGTAGGTTTATACGTTTATACCAAATTTCATCAAAATCAGATCATTTTTGCTCGCTCGAGTTATCGTGCTAACGGACACATATAGGCCTATATATATATATACACATGGTGTTTCATGGGAACCATGACAAACTTCGGGAAATGGTTCCCTGGATCAAAACTAGAATAAAATGTCCTATAAGCATATGCAATAAAAACTCACTCGTTTTCTATTTATACGTAAAAATATCTTTTTTAGGTTTTCACTGTTTTCAGTGTAGGTGAGAGCGGGGCTAAACCGTACACCCATTTTTTTGGCCTAGAATTCAAGCTAAGTGATTCCGACAAGTGCTGCTATCTAGCAGCAGAATGCGCAAGTTTACAGTATCTGCTTGGTTTTGCTATGTGTGCTAGTTTCAATGTTTCAGTAAAAAACATGTTTCTACTCACTTGCTTCTAATTTTCGTCCAGTACTAAATAAGAAGTTAGAGAAGTAGCTTTTATCGTAGTCTATTAACTGTGATATCATAATAAACTACATCCCTTAAGCTCTCTTTTGGTTATTAGCGATGATTGGTTAAGTGATAGAATTTGAGTTTAACCCTAGCAGTGGCCGATCGACTCCCGGTGACGATCTGACGTTGATGCTTAGAATGGCCAACGACTCCTTGTGACGATCTGGGCCGAAAATTTTTTAGCGGTAAAAAAAACACTTACAATCAACTCAGATGAGAATAATATATATACCATTCGAAAGATCACATTCTGAACTTTCATTTTATTACATAAACAAACTCTGTAGCAGGTATATAACAATGTCACGACGATTAGAAATCAAATGAATTTTCGACGCGGCACGACTTTTGCAGCCGACACTTGGGAACTGGCAAAACACGTCTTGTTTGGCATTACCCCATGGCATTACCCTGCTCGGGTAATTTTCGTCGTGGGATGTTGCGAGTGTTACCACTGGATAGCCATTGATTTTATCTTCATTGTGGTAGTAATATTTATAACGAAATATTGATTGCACAACCGGTACGATTTTATGAAAACAGCTGTTTTCGACATTTTTAACAAATGGCCAATCGACTCCAGATGACGATGTGGAAAATACGAATTACATACAGTGTAATTTATTATTACTAGTCATATAGTATATCATTTTGAAGAGGAAGAAATTTAGATTCAGAGAGTGGCAGCCCTGCACTCAGGGTTATTTCTGTATGCTCGCATGTAGACGATGGAAGTGAGTCATTACTGCTACAGTCTGTCAGCTGTCTTGTATTGCCATTGTTTGTTTGTGTTGTTGCCGGTAATAGTTTTATCCGCGATTTATTACTAAATATGTTATTAGTTTGCAGTGTTAGTGTTAGTGAAGTGTTGTGTGTGTGTATAACAGTAATCTTCATGCATAAATATTACTGAATTGTGTGAAATAGTGTTCATAAAAGGTTGTATTTTGTTAGCATCATGTCCTAAAATGACGTTTCTGACATTCAGAGATTGTTGTACCTATATAATGATATACCCAAGGTGTTATACATTTTTATAAAGGTAAATGAATACACTACAACATGTTTATAATGGTTTGGGGGTAAAAAATTTTGTAAAAAAGTTATAGCCTATACTAAATAGGCCTACTACTGTATTTTGTTAGCATCATGTCCTAAAATGACGTTTCTGACATTCAGAGATTGTTGTACCTATATAATGATATACCCAAGGTGTTATCCTACTAATATTATAAATGAGAAAGTTTGGATGTATGGATGTATGTTTGTGACAAGTGAACGCGAAAAATACTGGTCGGATTGGGCTGAAATTTGGCATGATGATAGCTCACATACCCGATTAACATATAGGCATATTCTTATTTCAAAAATCCTTTCGGGCTCCGCCCCAGTGGCTCTGCAGTTTCCCATGTTAACCTTATGAGAAATGGAATTATCGAATATTAACAGCTGTTTCAATTAAACAAGTTGGTTCTGTTCTATGATGTTCAATAGCTTTAAAGTTACAAGGATTACCAACAGGGTGCGGCACTATTATTTCTTTTACATTTCTGACAACAGCTACCTAATTTGTAACCAAAAGGTGAGTGAGCGTAGCGAACGAACTTCAACCTGGAGGCGAGTTAGCGTAGCGAACGAGCTAACCTGAAGGCAAGTGAGCGCAGCGAACGAGCTCCAACCCAAAGGTGAGTGAGCGTAGCGAACGAGCTCCAACCTAAAGGTGAGTGAGCGTAGCGAACGAGCTCCAACCTAAAGGTGAGTGAGCGTAGCGAACAAACTTCAACCAGGACGTGATTGAGCCATGCGAACGAGATAATTTTGAAAATTAAGAAGTTAAACGGGGCAAAGCCCGCGGGTTACAGCTAGTACATTTTTATAAAGGTAAATAAATACACTACAACATGTTTATATTGGTTTGGGTGTAAAAAATTTGGTAAAAAAATTATATAGGCTAGGCTACTAAATACTGTACACTCCATTTTCTCGAAATACGCAAAAAATTCAAAACGTTCTCAAATTGATACATAGCCTAATCATAGGTGAAAATAACTTTTTACCATCATACTTATGACTTTTGTGGATTCCTTATTTCATTAGCTTTACAAATATGTAGGCTACATATCATCAGCCTACATAATGTTTCACAACACAAGCAAACACTGTAGGCTATAGTTTACACTTATTTGCGGTTTTGCGGTTATTGTATTATTATGTCCCTATTACGTACCTACAAAAAAATATTTCTAACATGTTATACATTTTTATGTAGGTAATTGAATACACTACAAGATTATTATGTTGGTTTGAAGTAAAAAAATTTGGTACAAAAGTTGTATACTAAGTACTGTGAATTTTTTTTCTCAAGAAATCGCTAAAATATAAAAACATTATTTTATATACGTATGTTTATAGGTAAAAAGTTATTTTTACCATAAACTTTATGACTTTTTTTTGATTCCTTACTTCATTAGCTTTACAAACATGTATATATCATTATTAGTATACACATATATTATATAACTTTTTACAACATAAAGTAACACTGTACGGTTTTCAATTTTTTCGGTTCTCCGTTTGTCATTATATTTTGCCACAAAAACTTATAAAAAAAAAATATTTTCCTAACATGTTATATATTTCTATGTAGGGAATTAGATTGTCTACAAAATGTATATAATGAATTTTCCATAAAAAATCCGTAGAAAAAAAAAATACCAGGGCCGCTTTTGAAATTTCAAAAAAAAAAATTCAATTTTTTTTATTTTTTTCACTTTACCGATAAAATACACTATCTAAATCATTATGATATTACTATTTCTAAATTCTACTGTTCTTTCCGAACAAAATGAATATGAGGTTGGCTAGGTTTACTTGTACGGTTGAATTTTTACGAATTTTCAAAAAAAAGGTCTGCAAAATCGCCAAAATGGGTTGGCCATTCCCCACTTCTAACATTGGCCACTGCTAGGGTTAAGTTTATAAATTCCCACGAGGTACAGATTGGGGCTAAACCGTACAGCTCTGGTACAGGGTGCTGCTCATGTTCAGGGTGGGTCCATTCAGCTTGCTGTGCTGCGGAGTCTGCCGAGAACTACATTATTGGACTTTTTCTTCTTTCTTTTAATTTTAGGATGAAATTTTATAACTTTTTCATATACTTCATGTTTTTCATGAAGGTTGAGTTTTGAAATGAAATTTCTTCTAAAATGTTTAAATTGTAATACACTGTTTCTTAACTACAACCTTTATATAGTAATAAAAAGTGTTTGTACAATAATTTGTTGCAGTACCGTACTATTATATTACTAACCTAAACAAATGATTTTTGAACTGTACGGAATAGCCCCACTACTGTACGGACCCCCGGGGCTATTTCGTACAAGGTAACTTTTTTTAGTTACCAATTTTTACATGTAAAAAATGCAATAGTTCCAAAATGTTTCTAGACAATCAGTAGCCAAATAATTAAATTATATATTGCTTGTATTTACATTCCTTTTACTTCATAATTTGCGATGTAACTACGAATCTCCCCTATGTGTACGGTATAGCCCCTGTAAAAACTTGCCAATCAAATAAGTGATTTTCTCATAATAATTATAATATTAAAACCACTTTTGTAACACAAGCTTTTTATTTTCATATTTAAATTCAAACTAACTCTTGTTTGTTTACAAGAGTAACAATATAAATAACCATATGAATTATAACATGTGACTTGATTAAATATATTGAGCCAGTAGAAAGAAACAACTTTAAACATTTTCTAACAGCCCCGCTCTCCTCTATCTGTTGAACATTTTGATCTCTAGATTGAAAAATTGACCAGATATTTTGATAATACTACTTGCATTGGTAGATAGAATATTAAATTTCTAAGAGATTTCGTCACTATTTTGGACAAACATGTTGGTTATGACTGGTAAAAATAAATTTAAAAATAAAATATTTAAAAAAATCTAGATAAAAAATTATGTTTTGTTTTTGGCATCTTTTCATGTAGTAACTAGTAACGATTCAAACTTTTGGCTCGCAACTTTACCAAAAAGTTGTAGAATTTAACGGAGAACAAGGAAATGTGAATTTATGTATACCTTTTATTGGGGTTATTTTTATGAAAATCTGAAATATTGTAAAATATAAAAAAAATAATTTAATGAAGCGAAATAAACAAAATTGTATATTTAGCTTATTTTTAAACACATCCTAATAAAAGTTGGTATAAGGGTTCTCCTAGTTGAGAAGTACTAAAATATCATAATAAACATAGTACATAATAGACTAAAATTTCTTTCTTTTTCATTTTTAATTATAGAAAACAAGCAAATCAGGGGTGCCCATGCCCCCCAAAGCTGATGTCGCAGAATCCCCCCCAAAACCCAGGTCTGGGGGCGCTCTAGGAGGATTAAACATTAGTAGCGCTGCACGCTAATCTCGAGCATGCGTCATGAAATGAAGCCCACAGGCACAGCGCTGTACGCTGCCGAGCGTCCACCACAAATCGAAACTGCAAATCAATGCCATGAGTTCACTACAAATCAAAACTGCAAATCAATGTCTTGAGTTTAGTGCTGTATAAGTATACACATTTTACAAGTGCTGTTGGTTCAAACAGAATAAATGCCTTAGGTATAGTTCTTTGGACAATTCAACTCTGACCGAAAAAAAAACAAAATTAAGTTGTTCACTTGTCAGTAAAGTTGTTTCCCATTTTGTTTTCTGAAAAAAAGAAGTTGTGTCCCATTGGCACAATTTTTTCGTGGCGCCATATGCGCCCGCGAATGGGTTAAACCGGCCCTGGTTAACCCACAGTTAAATTGCAGGGAGGGGGGTGTCCCCGACACTTCTTTAAATTATGCTGCAATTAAGCTTTTGAATCAAACATTTAACCCAATTTAAATAGACAATTTTGCTAGTGCCAATTAATAGGAAAAACTAATTATATGTGGATATTTTATAAATACTGTAATTCACTATTGTCTTCAGTAATCAAATGTGCACTTTTTGATCAAGTCCAATCTCAATAAAATTGACGGAATTGGGAATCCTTTAACTATTTAAAACATGTTATTCTATAATAAAAGGTGTTAAGAGGGTGGTGGATTTTTCGGTCAGGTTAAGTATAGGATCCAACTGCTTGAGTAACTTATTGAGTCGGACTCTAGTAGCAAATTATTTGTTAGTTTAATTTTACTTTAAATGAGTTGGATTATCATAAAAAAGCTGGATAGATTACATTTGATACTGCACCAGGAACAGGAGCAGTTGAAAGAAGTGGATAACTTAAAATTATGATACAATCATAGGTATTTAGTAGTAGCTTTGTATTTTATCTAATGAGTTAGTTAGTTAAATTAAAGTATAAGGGTAGGCCTATAGTAAAGTAGCCTAAAGTTATGGGGTATAGATTTTACCCACAAAGATAAAAATTAAAAATAAACGTTATCAGCAATCTGACACATACTTTCTCCCATTAGCTTGTCAACAACCCTTAGTATATCACATGGATTGGATAAGGAGAGAGAGTAACTTTGATTATTTATTGGGAAAATCACAAAAAATGCTAGAATATTTAAATCTTCATTTTTACAGCAATAGGGCTTTTTGTTTGGAGTTAAAAAAGACTTAAACATACACAAAATTTGAATCAAAATAGGCCGAGTCGGTTTTTTGAAAATCAGTTTTTCACTGAATTAATAGATTTTTAAAAGAGAAAATCACAAAAGTTGCAATAACTTTTGAACCGTACTTTTTACAGAAATAAGGGTCATACCATTGACTATATAAAACCAGTGTCAAAAGGAGTACAGTATAACATATCACATTTTAATCAAAATCGCCCAGGCCAATTCTGAGAAAATTTGATTTCCCCATCATTTTATGGGCTTTTATGGAAAATCACAATTAAAAATCCAAGTGAAAAAAACACCTGGAAAGACTATGGATTAGTACTTAACCTACACACCAAATTTTATTAAAATCTTACCACAGGTGTGGTCTGTATCTCTTTACACATCTCTACATGCAGACATAGACACACACTGACATCACTTTGAAAACCACTTTTTTGGGATCAGGGGTACCACCCAAAACCCAAACTCAAAATGTTTTTCATAAACAATTCTTTTGCCATATTAACTTGTATAGGGAGAGAAAGTAAAAGTTATGTCAAAATTTATAATTTGGAGTACATAAAGTTTGAGATATTTACCTAAATTGTCCCTTAATACACTTCTGAGATTGATCCGTCTGAAATAGCTGTCAAATTGTTAAAGTTTAAGTTAAAAGTTTAACTCACGTAGGGAAAAGCCCTGTGGTCCGATTTGTACCATTTCAGATTTATACCTTCCCATGGTCGGTTACTATGATAGTGCTAAATTTGGTGCAGATCGGTTCAGCCGTTCAGGAGGAGTATTTGTAAAACAAAAGTAGGAGTGTAGTATAAGAGCTTCGCTTCGCTCCGCTCAATCTACGATATATATATTTATTTAATCTTTTACAGTTTATGTAATATATTTTGACTTAATACCTATTTTTGTAGTCCGTCATTTGTTTATTTGTCATTTGTCGTGCAAGTGTTAACAATAGTTTGGTTCTTCTTAATATTTCTGTATTATAACGGAAATAATTCCAAATCATAGTATTAGTAAACAAATAAAATAGTTTTGATATTTTTGTATAGCAGGCACATGATTTACCTAGGTACATTAATTAATAACGGAAATAAAAAACATTAACAATGTACTGTATGACAATATTGCGTCTTTACTAAAACTAAGAAAAGAAATTTAAATGCTTTTACATTATGTTGTTAGGAAACATATAATCATGTTTCATTCTCCATCGATTACTATTTTCAAAAAATGCATCACTGGCTGTCTGATAGAGTGGGGTGTAGATGAATCAGAACTCCTAATCAAAGTAGAGTACAGGCAGACTTGACCCTACTTTATTTTCTCGTAATCTTTACTGATTGACTGAATTACCAACATCGAACATTCTTAACTATATTTATGTCTGTGCCCCCCACCTTGCCTCATTCCTCAAATTGCTCAATTCACTAATTTAGCCTCAAAATAGTTTTACAATTATATTAAATTATTTGTTTTTAAGATTTTCTGAATATTTATGAATATTATTTTTTTCCAACAAATACGTAAGTCACTGATAGCGACTGAGCCTACGCACAGGCTTCCAGCCCATGTAGGCTTAGGCTATTTCCTTAGTGTATATGTTTAACATAGCTTCTCTGAGACCTTACATCATTTGTTGTTATTATTAAGTTTACATGTATTTTTATATTTAATTTTTTTTATCTATGCAATAGCAATCTGTTTCGCTGGAAGTTATGTTTATAATTTATATTCTGCAATATTTTTGGAAATAAAGTATATTTTGATTTGATTTGAATCTATTAACAAAAATTGGAGCAGTATTGTAATAGTCTATTCCTATTTGAGGCAACCAACAAATAGACATTGTAAAAAAAGGTCCAGTAATTGCAGTAGACTTTATGCCTAAAATTTTGAGGATTAACTTCCTGATAAAATTTACATGTTAAACGTCATTACATAAATACATTGTAGTAGTGTTAAATATATTTTTAAATAGAGCTATTGAATTTAAATAAATATTTATCAATACATTATAAAGTGGAAATGTATTTATGGATTGCTTTAAAAATTTGTCTATGCATAAATACAATTTGTAAATTTCTGTTATTGTAGGTTATTAGTGTAGAACCCGGGCCATTCTCTTAATTTTGTTTAATTAATATTAATTTTACGTCTTTCAGTACTTTTATCCAACAACAAAGCCATTGTCTATTGAGTAACTCAGTACCGGGGAACCGAGCAATGGCTTGGTATAGTTTATTTCGATTGTAAAAGCAATATAAAGGAAACCCAACATTAAAATAATGAAAAACCGTCAAGTTGTTGATTAACCCTCCGAGTGTCATGCGTCGCTGCAGCGACGCGTAACGCACTTTGTATAGTGTCGTGCGTCGCTGCAGCGACTCGCGAACACTGTTTACGGCGAAGGCTCTATGACTAACTGAATCGGACTGTACTGGATTGAGTTAGGTATCGTTCTGTCCGTAATATTCTAAGCTTTCTCCAGAGGTCTGTCTCTAAGCACTATTCATTTTAGTTCCGAAAATATTGTAGCAGACAGCTGACTGAGCTGACGTGCGTGTATTTGTAAACAGCTAGGTTACCCTCGGACCGATGACTGATGTGTTTTATTACGCTTATCATTGTTTTAGTGTTAAAAATCAAAAGTAGTGATATACGTGGTGCATTATAAGAAGATTTAAGTGGTTTTGAAGTGCTGGTTGATGATCCTGAAGAAGTAGGTAGTGATATTGATGTAAATTATCAGCCAGATTCCTAGCTATGGTTGGGCTATGCATTCTTAGCTAAACGCTATGTACTGAAATCTGTTTTTTGCCCATAACTTTTTTATTTGCAAATCTACTTCCTTATATTATTATAGATTTGTAATCCTCATAAAATTTAGAACAAAGTGGCTATTTTCAAATATTTATAGGCCTATAATTTATACAATTTCATTGAGCGCAAACTTATTTTTTTTTGAAAATTTTCGAAATTATACATTTTTTTACCTAAAAAATTTTTTTTTTTTAAATCTTCCTTATGTTTTATATATAATATTGAAGCCCAAGATTTTCCAAACAAAATGGTATATAGAACAGTATAATTAACATTGTTTTAAGCTTCTCAGATCAGTTTTAATAAAACCTTGCAAATGAGCAAAAAATAGGCTGACATTAAGGCCAAAACACGTGACACTCGGAGGGTTAAGAATGGTGAAATATTAATTTGGAAAGATTTGATCTTTATAATGTCATCTTGGCTGATGAACGGGAGAAATCCCTGTAAATACATCACAAATTGTAATATGAAAATATACACAAACATACAAACCATTTCCTTACAACAAAGCAACAGGTCAAGGCAATATAGAACAAAGTGTTTGTTTTTATATTTATTTATATTAAACAATATACAAAAACCGTATCCACTAAAAACTAAAACCACTTCTAAAGGTTTTTGTCTAAGACGTTTTTGGTTAAAAACCCCCTTCCAAAGACCAACAAAAATTTTTCTTAAACAACAAAATGTAAGCTTGTATTAATCTAAATGAAGAAAAGAACTCAATATATAAATTATTAGGGAGAAACAATGTTGATTTTAAAGTAATTGAAATATCTGTAACATCAAAAAAGATAGCTTTAAGATCGCCAGTTTGAAATAATAAAACATAACGTAATGTATAATAAACATAGGATACCACTCATGTACCATCATGTAAAGCATAATACACATTAACAATAAACAATACACCTATTAACACCGAATAATGCCTCCAAGGAGACTAAGTTGAGGATTGACGAATCAAATCACTTAGTATTGAGGTTAGGGCACCCCTAACCTTACAAGTCACTTTTCAGAAATTATGGATAAGAGCAACCACTTTCTCAGTAGAATCAAGAGCGCATCTTAAGCAGGCCGATCAAAAATACACGTCACAATATAACACGGCGCGATCCGATACTCACACCATAATCTTGGCTAGGTCACTAGATTAGATCGGCAACATTCATCGGCAATTCAACTATCGTAGTGTAATAAAATTGTTCAATATCGTTTAGTAAACGTTTGTCTTGCTCCCTGACGAAGTTAATGGCAACACGTCCACCTCTGCGAATCCTGAAACACCATAATAGATTGTTATTGTTAGCAAATTAAATTTAATATAATAATTGGTTAGACAAAATATCTGGTTAAAACTATATCTAGTCTAATGAGATTGTTTATTCTGTAAACAAAAATACAAGTACCAAAGCACTGTTAATTAATGCAAATATAAAACAAGCGGGGACCACAATAATTCTAAGAATAGGATTGAAACTGTCATTAGATTAATTATTAAATAATTGTACTGAACTCAAGAAAGGTTGTTTATTTCTAATTCAACAAAAACTCAAACAAAATATAAAAACAATAACACAAAACATATGTAGAACAATTACCATATGTTATAAACATATTAACTACTACTGTCATCCCTCCTTCACAAGACAAATTGATTTGGTGTTCTTCTAATCCTTTCCCCTCGTCTTAAGCCGGGTTTTCCTAGGCGCGGAGTTGGCCAGCGGAGAGAGGAACGCGGAGAGCGGACTCAGCTTGTCTTAGGTAATTTAATGTTACTGTTTTCCTAGCAGCGGAGCGGAATGCCATGTTAATTTAAATTCCGCTCTCCGTTGTCCGCTCTCCGCTGGCCGACTCCGCGTCTAGGAAAACCCAGCTTTACAACACGAGCTGAGTCATTGTTATGTTCTTCTGACCTGGACGATTGACCTTTATTCACATCATGGGAGATTCTGAATGACTTGTCTCTTCTTAGGAACCATGAGTTTCTTCGGTATTCTCGTCCATCACCAGTCTGGATTTTGTACGATCGTGGTTCAGGACCAACTTGAACAATCTTTGCTCTCAGCCAACACTTTGGTTTGAATCTGAAAAGCACTGGTTCATCGAGTTTAAACTGATCAGGCTCTGTCTTCCTCATATCACCGTATAGCTTCTCTCGCCTTTTAATTTTTTCTAGCTGTTTTGAAACATTCTTTATGACCATCGGAATAAGGTGGTTGGTCGTAGATGGAAGAAGAGTCTTTGTCCTCCTACTCATCAGCCGCTGAACCGGGGAACCTAGGTTACCTCTTGGTGTGTTACGGTGATGAAGAAGTGCAAGATAAATATCGGACTGTTCTTCTTGACACTTGACAATTAAGTTTTTCCCTTCTTGGACATACCTCTCCGCCAGCCCATTGGATCTTGGAAAATGAGGAGATGAAATTCTATGATTAAATTTCCATTCGGATACGAATTTAGTGAATTCTATAGAAGCAAAACATGGTCCTCCATCAGTTCTTAGTTCATCTGGAATACCATGAGTTGCAAAGTACTTTTTTAGGTGTGTAATAACAGTAATGCTACTTTTGTTCCTTAGACTTTCACACTCAAAATATCCTGAGTAACTATCAGCAACTACTAAGAAGTCTTTACCTCCACATTCAAAAACGTCAGCACCGATGAACTGCCATGGCCTCACTGGTACTGTTTCTTGAAGGATCACATCTTGAGGTTTATCTCGTTGGTATTTGCTGCATACATTGCACCTTGCTACATATTGTCCAATATCTCTTTCCATATTAATCCAATATACATAGTCACGTGCTGTATTAATTGAACTTTGAACACATTTGTGAGGACGGTGAATATTCTGTAACACTTCAAGTTTCATTTCATCAGGTATAATCAAACGGCTTCCTTTAAACAAAAGACCATCATAGCAACTTAGTTCTTCTCTGAAAGTGAAATATTTTACCAATTCCTTGTCAACAGTGCTTCTTTCTTCGGGCCATCCATTCAAGATTATTTCCTTCAATTTAGAAAGCTCTGTGCATTTTCCAACACTAGTTCTGATTCGAGAAACTATATCAGAAAACATAGGAATTATCAAATGAATATCAAGCTGTGAGGTTCATCATCTTGATTGTCATTGTAGCAATCTCTACTCAAGGTGTCGGCCAGATGAAGCTCACAACCCCGCTTGTACACAACTCTTGGTCGATATGGTAAGATTTCCAAACACATTCTTTGGATTCTGGGAGGAGCATCAGACAACGGTTTCTTAAAGATAGCCTCTAAAGGCTTATGATCTGACTCAATTATCAACTCCTTGCATCCCCATACATACTCATGAAACCTTTTGCAAGCAGTCAGTATTGCAAATGTCTCTTTTTCAAGTTGACTGTAGTTCTGTTGTGATTGAGTCAATGCTTTGGAATTATAAGCTACGGGCTGCCCAGATTGTAACATAACAGCACCTACTGCATAACTGCTTGAATCCACAGAGAGAGTCACAGGAGAGTTGGGGTCATAGTAACGAAGCACGGGAGTTCTTTGCAGTTTTTGCTTTAACTTGTTAAATGCTTCTCGTTGTGGCGTATCCCAGAACCAGGCCACATTTTTCTCAGTGAGAACTCTAAGAGGTTGAGTATCAACCGAAACATCTGGTATAAACTTTGACATACAACCTAAAAATCTCTGAAGCTCAGACAAACATGTGGGTTCCTTCATTCTTGAAATGGCTGTTACTTTGTCAGGATCAGCTTGTAACCCTTGGTCTGAAACTATGTGACCAAGAAATTTCACCAACGGTTTGGCAAATATGCACTTTTCTTTGTTAAGTGTAAGTCCTGATTCACTCAGCTTTGTCATTACTTCGTTCGTGATCTTTTGCAAGTCTCTTTCAATGTTACTGTGAATGAGTATATCATCCATTGAACACTCAACATTCTTAATTCCTTTGAGCAAGTCTGACATAATATACTGGAACACTTCAGGGGCCGATACCAAACCAAAGGGCATGCGTAAACAAGAGTAGCGCCCCCAAGGTGTTGAAAAAGTTAGTAGTTTGGATGTTCTCTTCGAAACTTTTATCTGCCAGAATCCTTTTTTACAGTCAAGGATGGTGAATAAAGTAGAACCATTCAATCTAGCTGAGATGTCATCTAATGTAGCCAATGGGTAATGTCTACGCTTTACATTTTTGTTAAGATCAGTTGGGTCAATGCATAGACGTATTTAGTCTCTTTGTTGGACTATGACCATAGGAGACACACAAGGAGTAGGCTCACTTACCGGAGTAATAATCTTGTCTTTTACCATTTGGTCTAGTTCTGCTTTCACTGCGTCACGTATTGGATGGGGTATTCGCCTGGGTGGGTGTATTTTGAAACTAGGAATCATACTCAAAAGACTTTAAACACCCTATTCCATCATATAATCCACTTATATAGACTGATCAATTATACCAGCAATCCGTTTTACGAACCCTAGGGTTTCACATGATACTCTTCCTAATATTGATTGATGCCCATTTGGAACTATTACAAACAAGACAGTGTCTTTATGAGACTTTTTGGTTACAACTGGACAAATGGCTTCACCCAAAACTGGCGTTTTTTGGTTGTTAAAAGAAACAAGGCCTTTAGTTTGCAGAAGTTACAATGTTCAGATTACAAGCTAGTGCCAAATCATGGGAAATAACATTGCACTGAGCCCCAGTATCTAATTTAAACTGCACAGTTTTGTTATTTGGCAATTCTAATAATTCTGTCCAATCTTGATTCTTGACTGGGTTAGAGATGCAATCAACATGCAACGGATAATCAGAATCTTCATTCTCTACAACCTCTAAAACATCAGTATTTTTACTCTTACTAGGGAGATTCTTTCGAGTTTTACACATCTTAGCAAAATTACCTTTAGTCAAGCATTGATTGCAAGTTCGATTAAAAGCTGGACATTGGCCTCTAGAGTGTTGTAAACCACAACGTTTACAGTCAAAGACTGAATATTGTAACGTAGGCCTAGAAAAGGAATCGTCCCTTTTAACAACATTAACATTTGTAGGGCTGTCAGAGGATATTTCTGCTAGTTGTTTCTTAGCTTGTTCATGTGCCCTACACTTGCTAATTGCATCATCTAGGATAAGCTTATCAGTAGAAAGTAGCTTTTATAATGCAAAATGTTAGGTATGGTACCTACTTTAAAAAACTATGGGGATCCATCTTACTCTGTTTAAGCCTACAGTAGCTTATAAACAGGCACTCGCCAATGGCGGTGAGGCCCAGGCGAAACCCCGGCGTGCCATCAAATAAGCGAACACAATTGGCATTCAAATATTTCAGTTTGATTGTGATTCACATTGATTGTGCCTTATTGTAGGTTAAGTAAATGTAAAAATAGTTACCATGTTATTTCATTAAGATTATTTAATAAGCTTAGCATCAATGCCAAAGAATTGGACCTTAAGTCATTTAAAAAAAGAGCTCAGGATTGGTTACTTTTAAATCCTTTTTATGACTTAGAAGAATATTTTAAGGTTGACGAAGTTAACTTTTAATGTCCTCACATTTCCACATTGTTTTTTATTTGTAAGCATATGTATTAGTATAGCCTATTTTGACTTGTTTTTAGGCTTGTTTTGTTTTGCCTAAAAATAGGCTGTTTATGTAATAGCTGAATTTTCTTGACTTTTGTTTATTGCATTTGTTGTAAATGTTGAAGGACAATAAAACGTTTCTGATTTCTGATTTTCCCTTAAGCTAGAATCTGATATACCAATAACTATTTTATCTCTTATCAAACTGTTTTTTAGTTGCTCAAAATTACAAGAATTAGCTTGGTTAACCAATTTTGTAAAAAAATCTTCAAAACTTTGATGGTTTCTTGTGTAATTTAGTTGAACAAAAATCTCTCAAATACTTCATTAGATTTAATAACAAAAAACTTATCAAATCGTTGAACAACTTCATCTAATTCAATATCTTCATCATCCATGAAACCAAAACTGTTATAAATATCTATATCATCTGGGCCTAAACTAGACATAAATGATGCTACCTGTACTGCATTGGATTTCCTATCAAGGCCAGAAGCTGTGTAGTACCAGTTCCACTGTTGCTTCCATTTCTTCCAAGAAGGAGCCATCTGAGTACTTGAAACCACAAGACATTTTGGTGGTTTTACATTATCTTTGTCTTCTGTATGGTTTGTATGGATATCATTATCTTCCTTAAAGTCATACCTCTTATTTCTATTCCGTGTGGGTTTCAGCACCATGTCATCTATAATATTAAAACGAAACAGTGTTTTTTTATTTCACGATTCTGAATCAACCACTCGACGGATTTTCATGATTTTTGTGTTGAAAGAAAGATAATTTTGAGATCTAGGGAATGTCGAAGCCATAATTTTAGTTTAGGGTCCCAGTTTTTTAGAAATTAAGTTTTAATTTTTAAAAAATCTAGCAGCCGACGCTAAGATTTGAAATTTGCTTAACATAACAGCTGTAAACATTCAGCTTTTATGTCACAAATTCAGTTTTTTGATAAAAATGTAAAGACATACTTAGGGTTGACTTATTTATACTATGTGTAATGCTAATCATTGATACGTTCAATTCTTCTGTAAGAGGATGACAGATTAATTTAATATACATAGTAAAATACTAGGATGTTCAAATGATTTTTTAAAGCAATCTTTGTAATCTTCGATTTGTTTTAGAGCAATATAATTTGTTTTAACTAACAGCTGGTTAGTTATAAAAATGCCCTATAGAACTATGAGGTTATTTACTCTGATTTTGTCATTGATTATAGGAAATAAGTAAGATTAGTAGACCACCGAGATAAGTAACACCATCGATGTGTACAAGTCGAGGCTCTGTACACGAGTTAAATAAAAAAGATATGAAAATTATTTTACTGCTCAACTTTTTTAGAAAGGGTAGGAAAACCAAAATTTTTACATGTTTTAATTCATGTTGGCATTTTTTTGTTTACAATCAATGTTTTTGAATGCTTGAACTTTGTTTGGATTAGGCCCAGAAATATTGATGTCATAAAGATGGAGACCAAGAATCCTCAGGAATACGATTTTAAATTACTACCACAACTTCAGACGGGTGTTATCCAAAGATATACAGATGAATGACATAGATTTGACACAACGTCATCATTGACCTAGGATACTGCAATTAGATTAACCATCCTTTTATGAAATCTAAAAAAGTTGTTTGGCGTGTGTTTAGTTGTGGTTACGTTTGGGGGCGCTGAATATTTTATAGTTTAAATTAATGAATATGGGGAATTACGATGTACATTGATTCAATGAGGGTGGTTTGATTATCAATGATATTGGAACTGATAACGGAATGGATAATAAACATAGACAATTAATTACGTCACTAGCTTTACTAGCGTGTTTTACGTTTTTAATTCCTTCAACATGTGACCAGTTCTTTTGTTCAAATGAATATTATTTTATTTTTGACTCAGCTGTTTACCAAAACAAACTATATGATGTTGTTTTTACTTTTCTTTGTTTACAGTTTACACTTATTTATATAGCAGTTAAATTGATGTTCATGGATACAGTGAAATTGACATAAAGGATGTGTGTGGACGATTCGTTTAGTGATGTCAGGACACCAACGTTATAATTATGTGTACTGTGAATTTTATTGGATATTTTCGTTTTATTTTAGGGAGTTTCAATTTAGACCTACTGGAAATTGTGTATAGTATGAGTAATTGTATTGTGGTGATATTGATTATGGAAGAGGTAGGTAGGCTATGCGATGGAAGGTGATATCATTGACTAGGCCTCTAAACACTTCTCAATTGATAATTACTCTTTCTACTGTAGGCTGCAATAAAATTTGTCTTTATACGTGTAAACTAGCTGTTCTGAGTTATAGGCCTACACCGTTTTAACACTTTTAACTGACTACTCCCGTACGTAGGACGGGCTGACACCTCGTTAGATTAATTATTAAATAATTGTACTGAACTCAAGAAAGGTTGTTTATTTCTAATTCAACAAAAACTCAATCAAAATATAAAAACAATAACACAAAACATATGTAGAACAATTACCATATGTTATAAACATATTAACTACTACTGTCAGAAACTAAATTTTGTTTGCGGATTTTTGGATTCAAATATCACTTGACGTTTCCTGTCTCCTCTGATTCAATGTACCCTCAGTACAGTTCTGTACCACAGTACACTTCCAATAAGTAAGTAAGTGTACTGTGTAGTAGACCAAGAATCATGGCGACGAAGGGAAATATCTTTATATTATTAATATACAACATTAAGAATGTGAACATGCTGTGATTAGAAATGTCAAATAAATAGCTAAAATAAATGGCATCAGCAATCTGACACATAGAGAAATCCTAAAATAATAGAAACAAATTGTAAACAAAACACAACATCTAAAGAAAACCAGACATAACTAACAATTAAAGTGGCTTCAGCTGTTCCATAAGGATGGTAAGGTATCTGCAATCCTAAAATGCTATGGGAAGGTAAGGAAACAGGTGCGCGACGTAGGAAGAGGTGAAGGAAGTAGTCAATGCGAGCTATCCTGAGTGCGGGAACTGTTCATGACGATTAGATTAAAGTATCTGCAATTCTAAAATGCTATGGGAAGGTAAGGAAACAGGTCCGTGACGTAGGAAGTGGTACAGGAAATACTGTAGTAAAGGTGAGACGGTCCGGAGTGTGGGAACTGTTTATGACCATTAGATTAAGGTATATACAATCCTAAAATGCTATGGGAAGGGAGGGAAATAGAGGTCCGCGACGTAGGAAATGGTGAAGGAAGTAGTAAAGGCGAGCGGTCCGGAGTGTGGGAACTGTTTATGACGATTAGATTAAGGTATCTACAATCCTAAAATGCTGTGAGAAGGGAGGGAAACAGGTCCGCAATGTAGGAAGTGGTGAAGGCGAGCAGTGTGGAGTCTGGGAACTGGAAACCAATTGTAACAGTTAGATTTATGTACCTGAAATTGAAATACTGAAATGCTATGAGAAGGGATGGAAACATGTCCGCAACGTAGGAAATGGTGAAGGAAATAGTAAAGGCTGGCATCGCAGAGTGGGGGAATGATTCCCCAGGTACTGTGTTGGTAAATACAGAATAGGTTAATAGTCATAATTAAATCATCAGAATATCTATCTGTCTATACTAATAAAAAGAAGACGTGGTGACTGTCTGTCTGTCTGTGTGTGCGTGCGTGTGTTTGTATGAGCTTTTCTAAAAAAATACTGAACCGACTGGGCTCGAATTGGACAGAAATAAAGCTACAGCTCCGAGGATACATACTATATGATGACCACTTTCATATTGACCTTGTAAACATATTTATATTTTAATCATATTCATAAATTTCATTTATACTCATATTAAAAAAAAAAATCGTATTAGGCCCATTTAAAACTTGCTACTGATTCAAGTAAATCAAATATTACAATTTTCTAATACATTTTCTAATACAATTTTCTAAGACATGTAGAATGGCACCGACGAGTCTACAAGTGTCATATTCAAGGTCCCGGGCAATGTACGCACAACCTGACGTCTACAGTGAACTGCTGATCGAAGTGGCAGCCAATCACAGCGTTAAGCACCAAAGGGATCATCTATGATTGGACACTGTAGGCGGGGTTAATTAGCATGATGGGAAATCTTAAAAAAGGAAGGGACAGGAGGAGCGAGATGGCATCAGTCTGGAAGAAGATTTGTGAGGCTTAGGACGGGGTCGGATCGAGTAGACCCCACTGAATCAGGATTGGTAAAATCTGCCACCTGAATACGTCCTAGGCCAAACTACTTCACCTACTCAGCCCATGCCGAGAGAAGAGGTTCCAGGGGGTCGTCATCCACCATCGAGGACCAGGATCAATCACCAAGTCATCTGCCAACGGAGACAAGGGGAGGTCTGGACATCACGAGACGTCACCTCGGGGAATCATCTACCCTCAAGATCTTCTCCTCGGTCAGTCAATTACCAATTATTTTTGTCAAAATTCAGTTATAATTCCCAGGACAACAAATTTTAGAAGAAAGAAGATAAATTTAAATTACATAAACAGGGCCTAAGTTAAATAACTACAATTCATTCAAATTAAACCTAACTTAAAATCAAATTAAAAACCTAAATAAATCAATGATATAAAACAACATAAACAATTATAAATAAATAATTTACTGCTAAATAAAAACAACAACAATATAGCCTTAAAGGTTATACCTGTAAAGTAATGTATTTAATATAATTAAGTTATTAAGTTCTCATTTAGTATTTCATTTTCAAACGAGTATTTTTGATAGTTTGCGAAATTGTGAAATATTTGACTTAAATTTAGGAGAGCATTGTAATTAGACACGTGATCACTGGTCTCAAATCTTTCCCACGAGAACACTCGTTTCAGTACCGCCCACTTCCTGCCGATCTAGTCCGGTTAAACCGATGTGCTGATAAAAATTGTCCGGATAAGAGAAAGTCTACTGTAGGCCTATATGTTTTGCATCCTATTGTTCTCAAGCCTCTTGTGATCAGTATTTCTTGCATGCTGAAAAAATGTGTGTTGGAAAAATGTATTCTTATTTTTACTAAACTTGATCATGGTTTTTTATACATTACTTAATTTTGTAGTGTTTAGCTACACATCTGCGCTTCAATTAAATCCACAGCAATATTTTAGAGCTAAGCTGCTTGCAGTTGACTTTGGTTTCTTAAATCATTGTAAAAAGTGTAACGTTATTTTACTTTCTCCCCCTATACCATAGTATATGGAGAAAGTATTGTTTTCGTCAAAATTTTCGAGTTTGAGTTTTGAGTGGATATATTCGTTTTGGGTCCCCCTGGACCCAAAAAAGTGGTTTTCGAAGTGATGTCTGTCTGTGTGTGTGTGTGTGTGTGTTGGGGAATGATACATTGTGAGATCCGACGTATGGTTACACACCAACAACGTGAGCTCCGTTTTCAATGTGAGAGAAAGCCTCTGATTCGTTGTCCTAGTGACTTCGGCATCACGGAAATACCCGAAATAGCTCGAACTAGGTCGGAGCTCATTTTACTGCTTTTTACCAATGTGTGCGAGTGTATAGCTTCATAAAATCGACACCACGTCGCGCTACGATCGCGTTTACACTCTTTGATGCACACCAACATGGTTCCATACAGTCAATGTGAGTTCCGCTATTGTTCTGACTTCCGCTCCGCATTTAGTCGTTTTCAGCGCGTTATTCTCGAATTTCTAGTGCCAGAACGCGATCCAGACTATATCCATGTCGTGTTTATAGGCACTGAGGAGGGGGGAGGTAGCTTCGCCGTTAGCATAGCATTATTGTAGTCTGTTGCGTTCCCCAGCTGTGTTTACCGCTAAAAATAATCTTTAAATAATCTTTAAAATAGTCTTTAATTTATAATAAGGATAAATTAAATAAACCAAAGCCTTCTCTGAGGGTATAGTAATGATTTCCCCGAGCAAAGCTTAGTACCCTGGTACTTATTTATTATTCAAGTCGCTCTACCAATTCTCCAAATCAGTAATCAATAGTCAGCCATCTTGAAACAGCTGTTCCGTCGTCTGTTCTTTAAAATGCTCAATTGTATCCACAACTAACTGTTTACATTTCATTTCAGTATTAGGTTTTTTTTTAATTTTTATTTCGGGACGTGATTTTTGTTTCCTTCCCGATTGTTTGGGGTAAAACAACTAGGTTAAATATTATTGCAGATAGCAATAATATTGAAAACAAGCATCGTACTAAAAAACAATTCTGTATAAAAATTAAACAAGTAACAAGATCTGTTGTTGACTAAACAAATTTAATTTTTGTTTCAATTAACTATGAAACATAAATCTAATTATAAAACACCACATGCTAACCTTATATAGACATTGAATACGACACGAATACAACTACATAAAAAAAAAACTTGAGTAAAGTTTTAAGGCCTGATATATGGTTACTTGTAAAACAGCAGTAGAGTTTAATCAGGCAGGCCCAATCCTAAATATTTTAACATGTGCCTATCACAATGTCATTATTTTTGCATGAATTTAATCCTCAATTGTGACATCATTGTGAAGATCTCCCGTGATGACGGAGCCACCGTGACCATGTTCGCGGCGCTATATTCAGTTGTCCAGTCGTCTCAGCAATCAACACATCTCGTAATCTCGGCGCCTGATCCATAACCATAGATCTCTATATAATACAACAAATCTGTATTATATATATGTCCACAACACACCCCACGCTCGCGGCCGGATCGTCAACATGTCCCCGAATGTCCCGCGGTCAAAGCATCATCGCTTGTGAGCACGGTGCCATCATCAACATTTCCCGCGTTCACGGCACCATCGCAAACACTTCCCTCGCTGCCCACGCTCAAGGCGCGATCGTCAACATGTCTCATGGTTGTGGAACCATCGTCAACATGTCTCACGGGCGTGGCACCATCGTCAACATGTCCCTCACATCGATGTATAATAACTCTACACGGGAGTTATTATACATCGATGGTCCCTCACTGCCTACACTCATGGCGCGATCGTCATCATGTCTCACGGTTGTGGTACCATCGTCAAAATTTCTCACGGTCGTGGCGTAATCATTGACATGTTTTGCGGTTACGATGCCATTGTCAACACGTCTCGGTTATGTCGCCGGTCACGGCATTATCGTCAACATGTTTTGCGGTCATGGTACCAACGTCAACATGTCTCATGGTTACAGTGTTATCGTCAACGTTTTTGCGGTCATGGCGTTAACCGTCAACGTATCTTGCACTCACGGTGCCATCGTTGACATGTCTCGTGGTCACGGTGCTAACTTCAACATACCTCGTGCCACAGAAAGCATATTAAGAACGTTTTCTGTGCTCGAGGTTACTTTGCCAGGATAAATATCTCCCGCGATTACGGATACATCATCGTCTCCTGGGTCCGCCGAACCATTTCGTGAAATTCTCTCGCAATCACGGAAGTGTCATCATCGTCACTCGCGACGCAGCGAATCCTTATTTTATCAAAATATACTTGACTATTTTCAAAACAATAGCTTCAACTTCGTGTAGACTTTATAGCCTCCGATTTATTTTATACAACCTTGAATATGGGCGAATTTCTCTCGTTTGTATTATAACGCAATAACACAATATGTATTATTCATAATTCGGGAACAAACCACGACTAGCTACCTCTAGTAAGATATAATCGTAGGCACCTGGTACAAAGTGTTCCACATATTGTTTAATCCAAGCAAACTCATAAACATTCAGTACTTGGACAAGTAAAGGAAATATGAGTGAGCAGAATACAGGAATGTCCCGTTAACACGTTATTCACACGTTACTCCAAATGGACTTCATAAGCAATTTCTTAGATTTTCCTTTTGCTACAGGCCATCCCAGTTATTGGAGTGTCGGGTCACTCGGGTCAGTTCACTTTTGTGATATTGCGAGAGTGTGATTGACCTCCAATTTCCAACCTATTAATATTGTTTGGGTTTTACGTGGTACCCTAATAAATCGCAAAAAGGACAACTCTTAATTTAATCCGTATAAAACTAAGGTTCAGCTGTCCATAAAACTATTTTTTCTGAATTCTCAAAAGTGGTGGTAATTTAGGCCTAATTTGTTTGGTCATCAGTTTATAACTCATTAAAATGTTTTTATACAAAACAATCCAAATCACTGTTTTGTATGATATTGGATACGCTTTCTTCAATTCTTTGGTGCAAACGTCACTTTTCACCACATACCAATAATGTAACGAGATAACACGTCGACTGAAAACAAATGTCAATCGGTTGATCTGTTCTTCCTACAAACTCTAACTTTACACTTATCAGTTATAAGTAATTTACAATCAGTGGCGTGTTTTGGAATCTCTTGCAGTACAATTAATTTAGTGACCAATTTTACACATTCTATTGGTACCAGGACCAACTTTCTAGTCCTGCATTGGTACAGGTGTTTGAAAAAAAATATTTTCGGTCCAAAGTACAATGTGCAAAAAAATATTATTTTATAAAGTTTATAGCAAGCCTACACAATCACAAGATTATTAAAATTTTTAAACTTCTAGCGCTTAATTACGTCAGCATATCTTAACTATATTTGGTAATATTATTGCATGGAATACTTTTATATTTTATATAATATATATTTAACTTATCCAAAATACGTAAAAATTAAGCTAGCAACCATAGGAGATAAGGCCTGGAGCAATCAGTACTTGACTGACTAACATTTATAAGTTTACTGTTTGGAAATAGTCAAATTATGATTTTGAAGTCAATGACGTTATTGTAGCTCTATGTGAACTGAAAAAGGAAAAAGGTCCGTTTTTAAAGAGTCGTTTCAGAGCCTAGTTCAGCTCATCTCTACATTCTCACCCCTATTTGTCCCTAACTTTCTTTCCTTGTCCGCATCTTTCCTACGCTCGAAAATCTCGTTTGAACATAGCAAAAAGCGATGGAAACCGAAGATTTTTTGGAGCTTGAAATTTTTTACCCTACTTTAATGTGTTTTTATTATTATTAAACCCATTTAAAAAAAAAATTGCTGCTAACAGTTTTCCAGCAAACGTCATTTTTACCCAGAAACCCAGGTTTTAAAATTCGTAAAAAATAGCAAAGTGCCGAAAATTACCAATTTGTGGGTAAACCAAAGTAATCCAACCTAGCTTACTCTAACCTAACCTAACCTAACCCATGCTTAGATCAGCAAAGTGCCGAAAATTACCGATTTTGGGTAAACCCAGCTTAGGTTAGGTTAAGCTGAGGAGCTCAGCTAAAGGTTATATAGTGAGTCCTTGGAGGCTAGTGGCCATCTTGGATAATTTCAAACAGCCGCTGAAGAGCGATTTATCGTCCAAAAATATTTTTTCAAACACCAAAGTGATTATAATTTAACATCGAGTATACTGTGAGATTAGAAATGTTCTTAGTAGTTTTTTATTGTTCTCCAAGGGAGTCAATGAAAGCTAACAGCCATCTTGGATTTGTCCACAGCCACCTCTAATACATTAGATCTAATGTATTAGAGGAGGCTGTGATTTGTCCCCCTTAAGAGCAATGTTAATTACGTTAATTTCAAACAGCTGCTGGAGAGTTATTTACAGTCCAAAAATATGTTTTCAAACACCAGAGTGATTGTAATTTAAATATCTAGTATATTGTGAGATTATAAATTGTCTTTGTAGTTCTTTCATTGTTTTATGAGTTAGAACGTCTAGGCTCCAAGGACTCTTTTACACTCTTTTATTGACACTTACCAGTCAAATGTGGCGATATTAATGATTTATAACGCTTTTCAAACGTGTTTTTCGTGGTGAAATATGTGTTTGCTGAAAAAGTGCAAGAGGAAAAGAAGTTTGAAATGACTCGAATAACAAGAAAAATAGGCTACTATTAAAAGGAAAAAAGATTTTTCGAGCGCTTATAATTGCCTATTTCTAAAGCTTTTCTCGATTTTCAAACGTGGTTTTCAGGGTGAAATAGTCGTTTCCCCCTAAAGTGCCAAAGGAAAAAGTGCTTAAAATAGCATATTTTTGGTAGATAAGGTAAAAATTGCGATATAACATAAGTAGTGCAAGTTCAGTATTGCCTCTTGGATTTCACCAATCACGTATTCAGACCCTAATTCCTAAATTAACCTTGCGCTGGATTTTGAGATAAATATTGCAAACCCACAACGGACCGTTACAGTTCTCCCTTATCTTTACCGCATATCTCTCTTATCTCCAAGACTACAGACTGCGCAATGAAGGAGGGTCTCGGTGCCTATGCCTAATCTGATGAAGAATGAGCAAGAGCAATCGTACATTTGTTTTTTAATTGTCATGTAAAACATTTTAATTTATGTTTAGATGTTATTTAATTTCTTGTTATGTGAGTTTGAATTTAGTATGGTAGCCATTTCATAAGAAAGTATTAAAGTAATTTGAGATGTTAAGATTATGAAGAAATGCCATTTCTTTAACAGAAATACTTAGATAACTTCTCAAAATGACTTCTAAATTGTTATTTATTTTGCTAATGCAAACAAGCATTTGTTTAGTTAAATATAATTAAATTATTTCGTCTATTACGATTGTGTTAGTGTACATTACTATCGATATGTCGAACTATTGACAAGAATGCCACATTTAGCTACCGGTACCCCATTCAGTTTTTCATATTTAAAAATCATATCTTACAAACAGAACTTTCCAAATTAAACATCAAAATTATTTAACTGACCTTTACCCTATAGAATCAGGAATCCCCAAAGGAAGCGTACTTGAACCATACTTGAATATTCCCTATACATCGGACCTACCAGAGATTGTAAACACTATGGTTGCCACATTTGCGGATGATATGACCATTTTATCTGTCCACGACAAACCGGTTCAAACTACAGCAAATTTACAGGTAAACTTGGATGAAATTTCACATTGGTTTAAAACATGGAGGTTCAAAATTAATGAAAATAAATCAGAAAACATTACTTTTACCCTAAATCTGGCTACATGTCCTCCAGTATCCATGAACAATATTCACCACCCTAAAGTAACAGAAATAAAATACTTGGGCATGCACTTAGATGCAAAGCTTAATTGGAAGGCACATATCTGGACTAAAAGACAATATCTAAATTTAAAAATAACTAAGCTTAATTGTCTTCTTGGATCTAAATCAAAACTTAGTACACAAAATAATGTTACTTTGCAGAAAAGTTATAAAACTAATTTGGACTTATGGGATCCAACTTTGGCGATCATCAAGTACATCAAACATTTAAATTTTTCAACGATACCAATCAAAATTGCTACGTAAAATTGTCAACGCACCTTGGTTTGTTACCAACAGAACACTTCATAATACTCTTAGAATTTGAAAAGTCAAAGAAGAAATTACAAAATCTAGTGAAAAAAGATTATCAAATTGGAAAATCATTCAAAATCGTCTTATACAAAACAACTTTTGCAAAACTCATGACAGCTAGCCTGACCATACTACTGGAACGAATTACACGCGGTTGGTACCAAATGAAAGATATTTTCCTGTAGATGTGATGAATCCCTTTATAAATTAAAATAGGCTCAAAAATAAACACAAGAAACAAATTTAAAATTAAAATACCCCCGCCGCAGCAAACCTGTCGACTAAGCGAATTTCCATTTGTCTGAATTGATTTTCAGTTAAATATATTTTAATAACATTAGGTTTAACGAGTACCTAGGTTTGCTGTTACAAGGAAACTAATAAAGTGAGTTTTTTAGTAAAATGTTGATAGCTTAGTATAAAATAAATAACTTTGCCAAGTTTTATCAAAATATATCCATAAACAAGCAAACTACAACATTTGACAATATTCTCCATAAGAATAACATGGGAATTTTAAATTCACAATTTCTTAAATTTTCTCTGTTACCAATAACCGAACAAAAATACTTTTACACACTAAATTATTTGTTCTTTTAAGCTCTTTAAAAAGGGCTAAAGAGAAATTGGGAAATTTTGTGTTTTGAGGGTCAAGAGTGAGAAAAACCGATTTTTACCCCATAAAAACCCCCGTAAAACCCCGTTCCCATGGTCCGATCATGCTGGTTTGCGAACTCATTCAAGTTTATCCCGCTTTACACCTTTAAACCAAATTTCATCAAAATCGGACAAAAATTACTCAAGTTATCGCGTTCACGGACGTATATATATATATATAAATTAGGGATGGTCAAGTCTCGAAATTTCGGGAAATTTTCGGGAAATTTTAAATCTCGTTACACGAGACGAGATTTCTTTTTGGCCGAGATTTTTATCAAGACGAGAATAAAAAAAAAAAAAAATTAAAAACGCCTGCACAAAGTCAATGCAATACCCGCAATACAGGAGCGTGTTGTAGTTGCGTTTCCTTTGCGAAGGCGTTCTTATTTAATTAATTCTTTAAATGTAAATATTACTTTAATTATTTTAATAATATTACTTTAATAACATTTGAGAAGTTTTGTTAAGTGTAAGCAGTGTGAGGAATGTTTTATTACTATAAAAAGTCAAAACAAGTAAATATTTTATAAAAACTAATATTGCTATTTTATGATTTATTTTATTTTAGGATAAGTTAAACTCTATCCTAACTGATATCACTATGTTTCCTAATCATAGGCATTTTTTATAAGTTAAGCGTGATTAATAAAAAAAATGTTATGCTGATGTTTTTTAATAAAAGATTGTAAATATTCTTGCCTATTATCATTATTTTTGTATTTAAACAGTCATCTAACAATGTTACAAAATCAGGTAAACATTTTTAACGTGCATTTCCCGTTGTGTATGAGAAGGGAAATCCCGTCTCGATCTCGTCTCGAAATTTTATGATAAATAAAAAATCTCGTCTCGTCTCGAACTAAAAATCCAATCTCGTCCATCCCTAATATAAATCTATGTATATATACATATATAAAAATTTGAACGAATGGTGTTTTTGGCCTCTGGGGACATCAAAATGAAAAAGTAAATCGGTCCCAGGTCTAGGTCTTACCGTGCCACCTACGGTAATAGCTACTTCCCTATAGGGAAATTCGCTAAAAATAACTTGGGCCGTATGGGTTGCCATGTACGTAACGAAATAACAACTAAATGTAAACAGAAAATAAAACCAAATAGAAGAAATTCCATTTACATGTCTTATTATAGCATAGGGTAAATATAGATAAGTTGGAAAAATACATACTTTTGGTCAAGTTTCCGACCACAGGGCGAGATCTCATCTTGCACTAAATTTATTGGACAATCACAACACCATTTACAGACTGAAGCGACTTACGATATTAAACCTCCCATTCAGATTCGGCTGTGTTATCAAAATTATCTTTGTTAGCTAGTGTTGAGAGTGGTAAATCTCTATACTTTTAATGTCGTATTATTGTTAATGTATTTGCTTATTTTTCTACTTTTGGAACAGACTGTAAATTAAATAAAGTTGAAACCCGATTAAGCTACAACCCATTTAATAGTATATTTCGTACCTAGGGCCAAAAATAAGGTTTTGCCGGCTCGAGATAGTTTTTAAGTTCTCGACTTCGTCTCGATCGAGAGCTGCAAAACCATTTCGGTCCGTGGTACGAACGCTATTTTGCACCACACTATACCCTATTGCCACTATTCACCTCTATAATAATGCACACTGATGGTCAACACAACTACAACTTTAAGGTTATGTGAAGAAATAATTCGAGGAATCAGCAAAAATAAAAATAAATAGTTGCTAGGCAACGGTGACGGTAAAATAATTCTATTGTAATGGATCTTTAATAATGCTATGGATACTGATTGTGTATTTAAGTAGGTAAGTAAGCGGGCAGCTAATTTTGCGGCCCTAGGGACCTGCTCGGTCCCCAAATAACGATGACAGCTGGCATGGCCAGCAAAACGTAACTTTCAGCCACCAATTAACGTATGTAAAACCACTAAAACATCATAGTGTGGTGAAAAAAATTATACATACTTTCGATACATGCGATTGCATACAATCGAAGCTCACAACTGAGTTTAAATCAGCTGATTTTCACTTCCTAGGGAGAAAAGTGAAAAGACCTACTTTAAGCTCTTTAAATACGGCTGTTTTTGCTGCAGTATGACTCAGCGTTTGCAGTATGCCTCAATGTTTTAATAAATATTTGCTAGTTAATTTGTCGATAGTGTAATGCAGGTTAATCTTATATAATTCATTACAAGGACCAACCACCAAACCACATACTTCAGATTCAGTTAAGCCTAAAATTATTCAAAGATCCCGTGGGTGATAACATAGGTACCAAAAAGATATTTTTTAGATTTTAAGATGAAAAATTAACTGATGAAGAAGTGGATGAAGCAACAGTCTGATCTAGAGTTAAGTTCACAAGAACAGTGGGAATGAAGCTAGTAATGCCTCTCACATTGAACAGATCCAAAACTGGGTTCCTAGGCAAGACTAGCAACTTTCCGTAGAACGAAGACGAGTATTGGTGTTAGCTTCGAACTTACCATTCCCGGAGCTCACATTGAGCATACACCATACCGGAGCTCACAATGAGCATACACACTTCCGGAGCTCACATTGTGCATACACACTGCCGGAGCTCACATTGAGCATACACACTGCCGGAGCTCACATTGACCATGCACACTTCCGGAGCTCAGGTCGACTTACATACCGGAGCTCACATTGCATTACAAAATCCAAGTTGTAAATTTTAATCAAACCTTAAGATTTAAGTGTACACAGTTAAGTACAAGACATCTTTTAAAAAAGTGACATATATTTTCTTTAAATAACCTCTCCTTATACCGGAGCTCACATTACTGTGTAATACCATGGAGCTCACATTGGTTGCCAAACGCGTACATGTGTGTGTGTGTCTGTGTGTCTGGATGTGTACAGAGCTAGAGACTACACCTGTGGTCCGATTTCGATGAAATTTGGTATGTAGGTTCTAATCCATGGTATCTCCAGGCGTTTTTTTCATTTTTTTGAAATTTTGATTTTTAATGGGGATTTTCCCATAAAAACCCGGAAAAATCGGATTTTCTCAAAAATGGCCCGAACGATTTTGATTAAAATTTAGTATGTTGTAGCCCTTTGAATTCTGAACAAAATGGTACAAATCCCATTTCTGTAAAAATTACGGTTCAAAAGTTATGGTAAGTTATGTTATTTTCCCATAAAAACCCCATAAAATAACGAAAAATAGGATTTTAGACAAAAATCCAGTTTTGATTTAACATAGTAGGTTATGGTAGCCCTTTAAATTCTGAACAAAATGGTACAAATCCCATTTCTGTAAAAATTACGGTTCAAAAGTTATGGTATATTATGTTATTTTCCCATAAAAACCCCATAAATAATGAAAAATAGGATTTTAGACAAAAATCCAGTTTTGATTTAACATAGTAGGTCCTTACAATTTTGATAGTTTTTTTCATCTTTTAGAAATTTTGATTTTAGATGGGGAAATAACGGAAAAATAGGATTTTCCCAAAAATGGCCCGAACGATTTTGATAAAAATTTAGTATGTTATAGTCCTTTATATTCTTAAAAAAATGGTACAAATCCCTTTTCTGTAAAAATTACGGTTCAAAAGTTATCGTAAATTATGTTATTTCCCCATAAAAACCCCATAAAATAACGGAAAATCGGATTTCCCAAAATTGGCTCGAACAATTTTGATAAAGATTTAGTATGTTATAGTCCTTTAAATTCTGAACAAAATTGTACAAATCCCATTTCCGTATATTTACTCTCACCGTTTACACATGATAAAGGTTGTTGACAAACTTATGGGAGAAAGTATGTGTCAGAATGCTGATACCGTTTATTTCTTATATTATAAGAGTGTAAATTTAAGGGTATTGAATTTTGGAACAGGTCAAGAGACAATTAATTACTTGCTATATCATTTGCCAATTTTAACCAGCTCTTTGTAAATTATTTGTTGATAAAATATTAACAAATTTTGTAGTAATTAACAACAAGGATATATTTTATTAACTAAAGAGGGCAAATATTATAATTTTTCTTTTCTCTCAGAGTAAAATATACTTAATGAGCTTCAGGAAAGATGCTATACCATAATCGAAGCATTTGGGTTATTTGTATTTTTTTTTATATGAAATTTATAACAATCAATGATTTTTTTATACACCTCATTACCTTAAGCTTTAGGATTGGTTTTACCAGATATTTGACTTCCAACATTTTTGTTTCAAAGTAAATTATATGTTTGAAGTTTGAACATTGTTTAAATTGCAGCTGACTTTCAACTTGTTTTTATTACAGTTTTATTATTTTATAGTTTTGACTCATGAATAAGTTTAGTTATATTTTATCAAGCTAATTGACCTAACAATTTATGTATTTAGTATTCATTATTTTTTATGAGAAAGACATTCAGGACATGAATGCAGCAAGTTGACTTTGCAAGTCATCTGCATCCATTCCCTGCAAGTGTTTTACAAGCATTCTGTGCTAGATCGAGAAAAACATTCAGTGCATGTTTGCAGCAAGATGTCTTTTCAAGTAATCTGCATTCATTCCCTGCAAGTGTTTGGCAAGTATTCCTTGCAGACTTGCTTCATACATCCAGCGAAACTTTTCAGGAAGTCTGATATGGGGTAAAGTTTACACTTTCAACAAACGTGTTACAAGTGAAAATGTTTGCAATGCATGCTTGTTGCCAACATCTTGGGTTGCCTCTGAAAGTTTATGATGAACTTACTGACAACTTTTTCTACTATCTGGGTGAACATAGGACAGTGCCTATAAAGACTGAAAGTTGTTTTCGTTTGTCAATCAATATTGACATTTGATACAATTACTGTACCTGTGAATGTAGTTCTCTCGGATTGAAGGCAAGTCGTAGTTGATGACCAACGACACTTGTGGAACATCGATATGTTTAGCCAAGAGGTCAGTGGTAATCAGAACTCTGCTAGAGCCAGTACGGAACTGACGCATGATCAAGTCTTGCTCTCGCTGCTCCATGTCTCCGTGCTGTAGAAACAATGGCTAGTTAGAAGCAGTTTGCTTTGTTAACATAATTTGGGTACTTTACTGTTAAAGGGAACATTCACTATGATCGATGATTTATTTTCGATGTATTGATATTTCATTTTTTCATCCCATATATCGATTTTAACGAATTGAAACATATCAGCTGACAACTACGATAAATAAGTATTGTTCAGTACAACAAACATTTAAAAAGTATATTGGAATGAAACTGTTTTAACTTAAACTAACCTAACCAACCAAACTTGCTGTAAAATCTCAAAATTCCGATTGATAACCTATTCCATTTCCCACATGCCTTTTATGCTATCAAATGGAATTTTTGAAACGGTAACTTAGCCTACAGCAAGTTTGGTTAGTTAGTATTTTAGGTTAGTTTAGAATAGTTTCATTTCTTAATCCATATAGGCAGTTCTCAATTCGTTATGGTAATGGCCAGTGCCAAATTGAATCTTCAAGATGAGAGTACAAGAAGTTAAATTTAACAGCCATTATAAAACCGGATCACATCATTTGTCCGAGCTCTCAGTTGTCCAAGTTTGCTAAAAATTACAAAATATTAGGAAAATCCGTTGTCCGAGATTTAATTTGTTTGAGGTTTTTAATTATTGAGCGAAGCTCTTTGGGATCAACTTCAATGCAAACAATATAACACCATCACTTAATAACGGCTGAACACATTTCAGCCAAACTTAACAAGATTACTTAGAATAATAGTGAGATGGTTTGTAAACAAACAAATTTCAATTAGATTATGCTAAAACAAATTTGGATTTTTAAGTAGACATGAATGGTGTATATTATGAGGTTGATTGTGAGAAAGGACCACGTTTTAGTCATAAAGTACCAAGAGACAGAGCTTTATTCAAATGATATTTGATCATATTTTAAACTCATATTGGTTTTCTAACAGTTATAAAAATCTTAATTATTACAGGGAATTTTCTCCTTATTAACAATGACACAAGGGCAGAACCATAAAACAGTTTAAATCAATCAATCAAATCCTTTATTTCATAAAATGTACAGATTGGTTAATGAAATTGTGTCAACATAAGTTTTCTTATCTAGATCGCTAAAACTAGGGATTTTACAGTATTTAAAAAAGAATATATATAACAATTAATGACCTTCAAATTTATTTTCCTTTCTTTAAATAATAATAAGTCCAACTGATTAATACATCAAATGCAAATTAAAGTAACAGAAAACAAACATAGAACAAATCAATGGAGATACTTAAAATTTTTAGTTTTTTAGTTATTTTCAATAAAAAAACAAAATTCTTGAATGGAATAAAATGCTGATTCAATTAAAAATCTTTTTAATGATATTAAAAATTTATTTGGACTTTTCTCCAATTTTAAAGTTTCTGGAAGGTATGCAAAAATTTGTTTCCTAAATAACTAGTTTTTTTCTTATAAAATTCTAAATTGTGCTGCTCTACCAATCGGTGTGATCTTGTGTTATATTTATGAATATGGTTACCTATTGCAACTTTATCATTCATCAAAACAAATTTAATTGACTCATAAATGAAAAGGCTGTAGACTGTGAAATCAGCATGGAACAAAACCAACAAAGCCTGTCTAAATTTCCTAAAAAAATGTAATGTTGGAAATGTGACAGTTTATCAGCCTAGACACTACTCACCATGGCGGAGACAGTGAAGTCTCGGGTGTGCATGTTTTCTGTCAGCCAATCCACCTTGCGTCTGGTGTTGCAGAATATTACAGCTTGCGTAATGCTAAGAGTGTCAAACAAGTCACAGAGGGCGTCAAGTTTCCAGTCCTCTTTATCAACAAAGACGAAGAACTGTTTAATACCTGAAATAATGTTAAAATTCAAGATTAGCGAATTAAATACTAGTGATTAAAACACTTCACTTGGGAACTATATAAGAGTTAGTGTGTTAGTGTGTATTATATAGTACCCCCGCTGCAGCAAACCTGCAGACTAAGTGAATTTTCATTTACCTGATTGGATACAGTAGAGTCCCGCAAACTCAGCGTAATAAGGACTAGAAGGGTGTCAAAATGCTGATTATCAGGAAGCAGGGTTAAAAATAAGAACAATAAAATTATAAAATTTAAAACCCCCTTTTTAGCGAATTTCCCATAGGGGGAATAAGCTATTACCGTAGGTCTCATGGTAAGACCTAGACCCCCTACCGCTATATGTCTGTCAGCGCAATAACTCGAGCAAAAATTATGCGATTTTGATGAAATTTGGTACAAACTTGTAAACCTACGTTTATTTGAACGAGTTCACGAACCAGCATAATCGGACTATGGAAATGGGGGTTTATGGGGGGGGGGGGGGGGGGTTTAACGGGATAAAAATAGTTTTTTCCCATTTTTGACCCTAAAAACACAAAATTTTATAACTCTACAAACCATTTTGAAGAGCTCAAAAAAAGAAATAGTTTTGTATATTGAAGCGTTGTATGCACAACGGTTGGGGAGATAATTAAAAAAAGAGTTAAAATTTAAAATTCCCATGTTGTTCTTATGGAAAATAAATAAACTGTTGCAGTTTGCCTATTTTTTTGATACATTTTGTTTAAATGTGGCACTTTAGTTTATTTCAGACTATACTAAGCTATCAACATTTCAATAAAAAAAAACATCTCAATATCTTTCTCGTAGCAGCAAACATCACAACAATTAATGTTATTTAGGAAATAAATCTGAAAATTTTCAGGGGATATTTTAGTAGAAATCCAGCCGCGTAAATGGAAATTCGCTTAGTATGCAGGTTTGATGCGGCGGGGTTTTTTTATTTATATTTATATTACATTAAGTCAGTATTAAGTAATCCAAAATATTGTACTCAAGTTGCAAATGATTTGACTTGAGCTGGCTTGAGTCCATGTTTAACTTGGACTAAAAAATCACTAATTTTCTGAGCCAGGTGATGGCTGAGTTGTCTGGACTGCCGGGTTATCGAGTGCCGAGTTTGCAGGACTCTACTGCTCAATTAAATCTATTTAAATAACATTAGGTTTACCAAGTATCTAGGTATGCTGCTACAGGGAGGGCAATAAAGTATGTTTTTTAGCAAAATATTAATAGCTCAGTGTAAAATAAAAAATAAATAAATATGCAAAGTAAGATCAAAATCCATAAACAAGCAAACTACAACAGTTAACTTATTCTCCATAAGAATAACATGAGAATATTAAATTTACAGTTTTTTGAATAGTCTCTGTAGCCAATAACCGTACAAAAACATTTCAATTTACTAAATTATTTGTTTTTTAATGCTCTTTAAAATGGTTTGAAGAGAAATTAGGAAATTCTATGTTTTAAGGGTCTACATTGAGAAAAAACAATTTTTACATTAAAGAACTGCCATAAACCCCCGTTTCCATGGTCCAATCATGCTGGTTCGCAAACTCGTTCAAGTTTATCGTGCCTTACACCTTCAAGGTAAATTTCATCAAAATCGGACAAAAGTTTGTAGGAAACCTGTGGATCTTGCATGTGTGAGGAGCCCTGATGAAATTAACGACTACTTTGTGAGTGTAGCTTGTACTTGTAGTGTGTACTTTGTGTGGTAATAATATTGCGAGTGAGCTAACCCCTGCATATGGCCATTATTCATTAGATCTAAAGCCCAATGTGACAATAAAAACTCGCTTGACAGGGTGGAAAAACGTTACTCCGGCTGAGGTAATATCACTTGTTGCCAACTTTCACCCTAAAACAAGTAAAGATGTACTTGGTATCACAGGGTGTCCACAGAAATTTTGTGATTAATTTCCCTGACTTTCCATGACTATCCATGACCATTAACCATTGATTTCCATGACTCAACTAGAAAATTATAATATACCGTAAACACACAAATAATACTGCCTAGACAGAAAATATTGAAATACGTATTAACAGATAACAATGGCGTACAACAAATACAACAATGAACTAAATACAAACTCAAAACCCATAAACTAAGACAACTGTATTAATTGAATTGTCATATATTTGTGAAAAATTCAGAAAAATGCTACAATAGTCGGGGTTACGGCCAACTAGATTATTGAAAGGACCCCTGAAATCCATCCATCATTGGTGATTTCCATGAAATTCCATGACTTTTTGCCTATTTCCATGACTTTCAATGACCAGAATTTTTTTCCATGACATTCCATGACTATCCCCTGACTTTCCAGAATGTGGACACCCTGTATCAGTGTGTAAACCTAATCAAACGCTGAATGTTTACAGATGTTATGTTAAGCAAATTACCAAAAGCTAGCGTAGAATGTTAACGTCGGCTGCTAGTTAATACAAAAATTAAAACTTAGTTTCTAAAAATCTGGGACCCTAAACTAAAATTATGGCTTCGACATTCCCTAGTTCATAAAATGATCTTTCTTTCAACACAAAAATCATGAAAATCCGTCAAGTGGTTGATTCAGAATCTTGAAATAAAAAAAACTCTCGTCACGTTTTAATATTTAAGAAAAATTTGTTTTGGCCTCTAGGGACTTGGTTTAAATAATTAACAATGTTATTTGCTTTGCTGCACATTCTTTCTGAAACACTTATCAATCACAGCTTAAAATATAAAAAAATAGTGTGCAAAAAAGAACTTTATTTAGTTAAAAAAAAAGGAGACAACCGATCAAAATATTTACCGTCTAGGGTCAACTCCTCTTTCTTGACAAGGATCCTAATAGGTTCTTTCATGAAGCACTTGCTCACGTCCAACACCTCAATCGGCATGGTGGCAGATAGCAAGATGACCTGTAAATATGGTTAAGGTTAACTATAAAATGAATTGTCTTTAAATTACATCTTGCAAACCATTATCTGTGTGCTCAATCTTAAATGAATTTCACTATAAAGGAATGTTGTTTATTGATGTTGATTGATTTTTGCTGATTTTAGAAATTGACGTTAAAGAGGCAGTTTCTTTGTGTGTTATTATTGAATAACCATACATGTAATACAACTATTTTAGAGGGATTTATAAACATACATTCAAAACAAAGTTGAAAAAAAAAAACAGGTCCAGCTATTCTTTTTGATACATTGGAGAAGAATTGTAAAATATCTATACAGGGTGGCTGAAAAGTAACTTGCACCCCCCCTTAACTTTTCAACCATTTGAGATATTCAAAATCGGTTTGCGGCAACCTTCTTAGATATGAGGGGCTACAATAATCTATATATTAATTTTCTATATATTAATTTGAAACTGTTTTTCTTTGTGACAGCTAATTTGAGAGAACGGCTGGGCGTAGAAACTCGGTAGAGGTGTCTAAAGAAAGGGCTTGGTCTGTAGATGAGCCATCAAAAGAGAAACGTGGTAAATTCCCTTGGGGCTCTGCCCCAGTGGCCTTTAAAATCCCACCCCATGTTATTCTTATGGGGGAAAACCGGGTTTTTGTCACAGCTAATTTCAGAGAACGGCTGGGCGTAGAAACTTGGTAAGGGTCTCTAAAGAAAGGTCTTAGTCTGTACTCTGTAGATGAGCCATCAAAAGAGAAACGAGGTAAATACCCTTGGGGCTCTGCCCCAGAGGCCTTAAAAGTCCCCTCAGCAGATTTGTTTACATTATGACCATATGTATAATTTTACACTACTTTTTAATGAAACAGCGGTTAATACTTAAATTGTGATTTACTGAATTTATCAAAATGAAGTAATTGCAATGGTTTTTTTCTGATTTTAAGATCAATTTTCTTCTGCATCGTATCATGTTTAGCAAAATAATGTTCTATTACCAAATCAGTGGAAAACCCTAATATCACAGTAACTCTTAAAATTGTTTCTTATGGAGTTAACTTATGTCTATTGTATGGGTTGGTTTCTGCCTTTTTTTACCACTTCTTGGAGATTGTATGTAGGCGTGTTGCACGTAGATGATATTCTTTGGCGTATTGCATCTGTAGACGATACTTGGGTTGGTGTAATTATTACAATGGAAAAAAGCGAGAAATCCTGGACAATTTGATATAGGCCAACTAAAAATAAAACTGAATTAACACTGTGCTACATTTCTTGAGCAATCATTGAAAGAGACGATTTGCAAACAATGGAAACATAAGAAAGTCATAGAACACAACCAAGTAGAAGGAATAGAAATAATGTTTTTTTCTACATTTATAATCGTTATTATAGAGAACTTAATGCGGCTATGAGTGGGAAACATTTGTAGAAAACTCTTAAACAAGATCAGCTTTTGAAAAAAGATAAGATATTTACATACAATTTTGATTGTATCTAACTGTTGTGTACATCGTGAGTATTTCCAAAACCTTTGAGCCGACTTTTATAAAGTCAGCGGGAATTATGACCGTTATTCGTTTAAAAATAACGCCTGTAATGCTTCGCAATTGCTCGAATTCGAGCAACAGGTACACTAGTTATGGTAAATTTTGAAAATTTTGCCCTTAGGGGTAGCGGGGATAGGGGGTAGCTCAAAATTTTCAAAAGGCAAGTATAGTCGAGTTTGGTATCATTTAACAGGTCTTGACGAAACAAAACAATTGACATAAACAAAACGAAAATAGGTCCACTAATAACAAAATGACGCCCTAAAATTTATCAAATCCAAATAACCATGAGGGTGGCTGAAAATTATCTGGCACCCCCCTTTACGTTTTTAACTATTTGAGATATTTGAAATCAGATTGCGGCAACCTGTTTCGATATGAAGGGCTACAATAATGTTCGTAAATTTTTAAAATTTTGCCCTTAGGGGTAGTGGGGGTTGGGGGTAGCTTAAAATTTTCAAAAGGGAAGTATGGTCGAGTTTGGTATCATTTTATAGGTCTAACTATACAATGAACATAAAGAAAATAGAAATCGGACCATTAATAACAAAATGGCAGCTAAAATGATTAAGACAATGGTTATGAAAAGTAAATTTTAACTGCCATTTTGTTTTTAGTGGTCCGATTTCAATTTTCTTTATCAGGGTGTCTACTACATTCTGGATAAAAAATTCATGGACAATTCCCGTACATTTAAGGACACTTTGCCGTAACCTTTGTCGGTGTCATTAGGCCTACCGAATAATTTTCCTGATTTGTCAAACTGTATTAATCTTGTTATTAACTGTAGTTGTACCAGAGAGAAAAGTAAATAATAATAGATAAGAGTTAAAAATGTCAAAATAGAAATGTATTGAAAGTAAACAAGCATAGGCCTACCTATACTTTAGGTAAAGCTTTTGTAACAGAGAAACGCAATATCATTGTCTCCTGCGATAGCGACAAATATCTCCATCGGTCACGTAAACTTCATAACATAGCCTATCCGATCCAGGCGGATTAATTTGGCATGATTCGCCCTGGCACAACATTAGGCTCTCGACTACTTTTGAAAAAAAAAATCTTTAATGCACGTTGTTACTCAGTTCTTGGTACAAAATCAAGGTATGGTAAGCAGCTACCAATAAGCAATAAGCACAGAGTAAGATTATTGTATTTTCATTTGCAAAGTTAATATCGACACATAGCAATCATTAGTTGTTTATCTAGGCTCAATTACATTTTCTTAATATATTTTACAGCTCTTTCAAGAATCAAAATACCCAGGCCTAAACAATGAGGTTATAATAGCAAAGTCACTATCATCATTCTAGTTCATAAGATTTAGATTGCTTAAAGCATACAACTCAATAAATAAATATATGGGAAACAAAAAACATTGAAACCTGAATAGCCAACAATATAAGACAAAGATACAGAAAATGCAATGACAAAATTTGAAACCAAGCAGGCCTACATAGTGATAAAACATTAATGCAAACAACAATGCTTGTGGTTTTGTCAATTGAAAGATAAAATATCCATAAAAAAGGGGTTAACTTACAAAATAAGACTGTGTAGATTATTTACATGTTTAATATGAAACCATAAACAGTTTTATGGCACTAGGCAATGGCCGCACAAATTGAATAAAGCTTTGGGATCTCATAATAATTCCTCATAATATAATCTCATAATAAGCCCTAGTAATAAAAAAAAGAAGTTGTAAAGGAATAAAAGTGATACAACTTTTATGAGCTAGCTAACTGAGTCAACAGTTCTTGGAAGTACTTGACTTGACACTTGATTGTCGTGATAAAATATTAATGGGTTTGAGATAGCTCATGGGATTTTAATTGCATATAATAATTACTCTAGTAATAAATTATGAAAATGTAAACAAACATCTGATAAACCTTTTATGTGCTCCTAACCAACTAGTGATCAATAAAATTATGGCCCATTAAAAATTTAAGGACATAGTCTGGCATTTAAGGACAATTCCCGTACATTTCATGGCCAGTAAAAAATTAAGTACAATTCCCGGTTTTCCCGGTTGGTAGACATGTTACTTGTTTAGTTATGTCAAGACCTGTAAAATGGTACCAAACTTGATCATACTACCTGTTTGAAAATTTTAAGCTACCCCCAACCCCCACTACCCCTGGGGGCAAAATTTTTGAAATTAACCATCATTATTGTAGCCGTTCATTTCTAAACTGGTTTCCGCAAACCGATTTCAAATATCTCAAATAGTTAAAAAGATAAAGGGGGGTGCAAGTTAATTTTCAACCACCCTCATGGTTATTTGGATTTGATAAGTTTTAGGGCGCCATTTTGTTATTAGTGGGCCGATTTTTGTTTTCTTTATGTCAATTGTTTTGTTTCGTCAGGACCTGTAAAATGATACCAAACTCGACTATACTTGTCATTTGAAAATTTTGAGCTACCCCTTACCCCCTAAGGACAGTTTTAAAAATTTACTAGGGATGGACGAGTCCCGAAATTTCGGGAATTTTTCGGGGAAAAAATATTCCCGATTTTCGGGACGGGATTTGGTACGATTGTCGGCAATTTTTCCGCTTCGCGAGTGCCGATAGTTGCCGCTATTGCGAGCGATAGGTCCGCGAACGCAGGAGACGAAGTAATTTCGACGAACGCGCCGTGACCGCGGGTCCCGACAATCACGTTGTGACCACGGAGTCATAACGACGATTGCACCGTAACCGCGAGTCATACTGACGATCGCGCCGTGACTGCGGAGTCCTACCAACGATCGCGCCGTTACCGCGGAGTCATACTGACGATCATGCCGTGATGGCGAGTCATACCGACGATCACGACGTGACCGTGGAGTCCTACCGACGATCGCACTGTGACCGCAGAGTCATGCCGACGATCGCGCCATGACCGTGGAGTCATACCGACGATGGTGCCGTGATCGCGAGTCATACCCACAATTACGCCGTCACCGCGGAGTCATACCGACACAGGGTGTCTACCAGATTTCTCAAATGGAATTCCCGACTTTTCATTACCATTTTTATATAAATCCCGACCAAAAACTGGGTCCGTTCTCCATGTTACTACACCTTTTTCCGTCTCGCGATCACTCGCGACACAGCGAAATCACTGACGATCGAAACAAATCACATGCCGAGAAAATCCCGTACGGCAATGTCTTCTCAGTGTATGAAATGTACGTGGATGGCAATAACCTGTATGGCTAAGCAATGTCTCAGTGTATGCCATGTACGTGGATGGCAATAACCTGTATGGCTAAGCAATGTCTCAGTGTATGCCATGTACTTGGATGGCAATAACTTGTATGGCTAAGCAATGTCTCAGTGTATGCCATGTACTTGGATGGCAATAACCTGTATGGTCAAGCAATGTCTCAGTGTATGCCATGTACTTGGATGGCAATAACCTGTATGGTCAAGCAATGTCTCAGTGTATGCCATGTACTTGGATGGTAATAACTTGTATGGCTAAGCATTGTCTCAGTGTATGCCATGTACGTGGATGGCAATAACGTATGGCTAAGCAATGTCTCAGTGTATGCCATGTACGTGGATGGCAATAACTTGTATGGCTAAGCAATGTCTCAGTGTATGCCATGTACTTGGATGGTAATAACTTGTATGGCTAAGCAATGTCTCAGTGTATGCCATGTACGTGGATGGCAATAACCTGTATGACTAAGCAATGTCTCAGTGTATGCCATGTACTTGGATGGCAATAACCTGTATGGCTAAGCAATGTCTCAGTGTATGCCATGTACTTGGATGGAAATAACCTGTATGGCTAAGCAATGTCTCAGTGTATGCCATGTACGTGGATGGCAATAACCTGTATGACTAAGTAATGTCTCAGTGTATGCCATGTACTTGGATGGCAATAACCTGTATGGCTAAGCAATGTCTTCTCAGTGTATGAAATGTACGTGGATGGCAATAACCTGTATGGCTAAGCAATGTCTCAGTGTATGCCATGTACGTGGATGGCAATAACCTGTATGGCTAAGCAATGTCTCAGTGTATGCCATGTACTTGGATGGTAATAACTTGTATGGCTAAGCAATGTCTCAGTGTATGCCATGTACGTGGATGGCAATAACGTATGGCTAAGCAATGTCTCAGTGTATGCCATGTACGTGGATGGCAATAACTTGTATGGCTAAGCAATGTCTCAGTGTATGCCATGTACTTGGATGGTAATAACTTGTATGGCTAAGCAATGTCTCAGTGTATGCCATGTACGTGGATGGCAATAACTTGTATGGCTAAGCAATGTCTCAGTGTATGCCATGTACTTGGATGGTAATAACTTGTATGGCTAAGCAATGTTTCAGTGTATGCCATGTACTTGGAGGGTAATAACTTGTATGGCTAAGCAATGTCTCAGTGAATAACTTATATAATTAATGTCAATCATTTGAATAATGTCAATAAGTTATATGGATACTGATAGTCAAAGTAACACTATCAATGTAACAGTCAACTACGTATATGGATACTGATTCAATAACGTATGGACACTGATTCAAAAAGGTATTTGGATAATGATTCAATAACGTATATGGATACTGATTCAAAAACGTATTTGGATACTGATTCAATAACGTATATAGATACTGACTCAAAAATGTATGGATACTGATTCAAAAACGTATTTGGATACTGATTCAATAACACATGGATACTGATTCAAAAACGTATATTTATACTGAATCAAAAACGTATATGGATACTGATTCAATAAAGTATGGATACTGATTCAAAAACTTATTTGGATACTGATTCAATAACGTATATGGATACTGAATGCCCATGATTCAAATTGTTATTTTGATCATCACTGAATCAAATTGGAATTCCGATGCATTTTCATCCCACACCACTTCAATGTAATCCCGTCCCAATGATCAGGAATATAAGATCCAGAATTTGTTTTAAAGTTTTGGGACCCGTTCATCCCTAATTTTGAAAGGTTAGATTATTCCCGACTTTCGGCCGAAATTCATGACTTTTTCACGACTTTTCCCGACCTTTCAAAATCCCCGACTTTTTCCCGAATTTCCCGGAATTCCCGACTGGTAGACACCCTGCGACAATTACGCCGTCACCGCGGAGTCAAACCAACGATCGCGGCGTGACCGTGAGTCGTACCGACGATCATGCCGTGACCGCGAGTCATACCGACGATCATGCCGTGATCGCGAGTCATACCGACAATCATGCCGTCACCGCGGAGTCAAACCAACGATCGCGGCGTGACCGTGAGTCGTACCGACGATCATGCCGTGACCGCGAGTCATACCGACGATCATGCCGTGATCGCGAGTCATACCGACAATCATGCCGTGATCGCGAGTCATACCGACTATCACACCATGACCGCGAGTTATACCGACGATCACCCCGTTACCGCGGTCATTCTGACAATCGCACCGTGACCGCGAGTCTTGATTGATTTCGTATGTTTTTTTTCGTAACTGCAATTCTCAAGACTTTCTTTTTATGCACATAAAAGCCTCTCATATCTAAGAAGGTTGCCGCAAACCGATTTCAAATATTTCAAATGGTTGAAAAGTTAAGGGGGGGTGCAAGTTACTTTTCAGCCACCCTGTATATAAGTATAGGTCTAATTCAGTCTTCCCACCGGAATAAAACAAAGATCCCACACATCTGGCCAAAAAAGTCCTCCCTCCACATGATTGTCATAAAATATCCTTTATGTTTACTGGTTTATCATATTACACAACGTACTAAAATATGATTGGTTTATCCACAAAGCTAAAAAAATCAGGTGTCGAGAGTCGGAAATTTTGTTTAATTGCACACCCTGTTTCAATTCCGAGCATGGTCGAAAACTTCTGTTATGATTCACTCATCTGACATCAGCATCTAACCTCGAATGACTTGGAATGAACTAACTAAGCAATTGTTTCTGATAGTGAAACATGTTAAATAATCATCTCCGAACAGTATTCTCTTGGTGTTGATCTTCCAGATTTTATAAATTATGTCAATTTATAATTTATATTAATGGAGAAATTCATGCATAATCCATGCCTTTTTTCATGGACACAAGAATTCATGCATAATTCAAGCTTTTCAAAGTTTTCATGGCTGGTGGCAACCCTGTGTTATAACTACAATAACTGAAACACTTAAATAAAAGTTTGAGTTAGGTACCCACCTGTACTTCTGAACCCAGATTCCTGACGACTTCATGAGTTTTGTCTTTAGACCCTCTTGAAAGCATTTCGTCGGCATCATCCAAGACAAAAATTTTGATACTACTGGTCCCTGTTAAGAAGATCGTAACAATTACAAAGCAGTAGTTCATGAGAACTAACCAAGATTAATAGGTTTAGTAGTGACATCTTGATATGTTTAACGATCATGTGTATAAACTTACATTTAAGATAACACAAATAGATCCAAATACACCAAAATCTTATGATCCTTGCCAAAAAATTCATTATGATAACATAAGAATCATGTTTTAAGCTTGTTGTGTGCAACAAACCTACTTGAATTTTCAGATTAACTTAAAAGAGAAAGCTGGCTGTGTAATTGAATGGCTCTACTTCACAATGAATACTTTATCTATCAACTGATATAGATATCCTTATCAGGCTGCATAACTGACCACAGACATAGCAAGGGAAACCCAAAGTCACTGAACTTTTACTGTACTGTTGGATAAAATTATCCTGGTCTCGACAGGACCAATGTTTGAACCAATGCCCAAAAAATTAACTTGACATGACATGAGTGATTGGGAATTCAGTGACTTGAGGGTTTGACATAAAAAATCGATATGTGGTCAATACATTTATTTTACTCTACCTTTTAACATTTGGGTACATTTACATAATTATTCTTTCTTTAATAAACTATTTTAAATTTATGGTACATAATATCTGGCCAGATTAGTATGATAACTTTACCAATTAATTTTATGTTTGAGGCTTTGGGAAAGGAAAGAGATAGGAAGTGGCCACATAGTCTTTAAATTTGTCTGAATTAAAAAATGGAATAATTATTGTTCACTGTTCACATGAGAGAAAAAACTGGAGAGATCTTACCAACTTTCACTTGTTGACTTAAAGGACAACTAATAACATAAAAAAGAAAACACTACTTTGAATTTACTTTACATTTAAATTATATACAATAGGAAAGAACTCTGGACATGTTGCTTGCTTCAAGTCATGGTTGGAAATACCCCCGCCGCAGCAAACCTGCCGTCTAAGCGAATTTCCATTTAGCTGTATTGATTTTTAATTGATCTATTTAAATAACATTAGGTTTAACGAGTACCTAGGTTTGCTGCTACAAGGAAACTAATAAAGTGTGCGTTTTAATTAAAATAATTATTGCGTAGTATAAAATGAATATATTTGCCAAGTTTGATCAAAAGATATCCATAAACAAGCAAACTACAACATTTTACAATATTCTCCATAAGAATAACATGGGAATTTTAAACTTACCATTTTTTTAGTTTTCTCCGTAACCAATAACCGTACAAAAACACTTTGATATACTGAATTGTTTGTTTTTTTAAGCTCTTTAAGAAGGTTTAGAGAAAAATTAGGAAATTTTGTGTTTTGAGGGTCAAAAGTGAGAAAAACCAATTTTTACCCCATAAAACCCCCCATAAAACCCTGTTCCCATGGTTCGATCATGCTGGATCGCGAACTCATTCAAGTTTATCCTGCATTACACCTTCAAACCAAATTTCATCAAAATCGGATACAAATTACTCAAGTTATCGTGTTCACGGACACATATATATATATATTAATAAATGAAATAAATAATTAAACATTTAGTACCCTTTTTTTAAGTTATTAATTTATTGAATAAACTAACATGTTTCGGCTCTTAGGCCATGATCACAGTTATGAACAAATAGTAAATAAATAGAAATGTAAATAATAAATAAGTAAATTATCATATGATTTTGGAATTTTGTCTAGTATATAGGTTGGCTTAAGTGTTGTTTTCCTTTGATTTATTATATAAGATTTTTTCATATATTATGTTTTCTTTTTGAATTTGCATTGTATTAAGAATGTTTTCAGGATCTTTTTTATGGTTTCTTTTCTATATATGTGGAATTCTTCTTTAATGAATAATTTGGCTTTGTTTGGTTCTATATATACATATATAAAAATTTGAACGAATGGTGTTTTTGGCCTCTGGGGACATCAAAATGAAAAAGTAAATCGGTCCCGGGCCTAAGTCTTACCATGAGACCTACGGTAATAGCTACTTCCCTATAGGGAAATTCGCTAAAAAGAAGAAAGTGGATATACCTCCCCAGATAAGGTAGTTTTAAAAGTCTTCCACTTGATGGCAGCACTAATCAACACACAAAATAGTTTGCAAATTGTCCACTAAAGTTCAGGAAGGATATGTTTTAAGGATAGCCCAAACAGTAATAGATCTTACTTGTATAGGATAAACAGATAAATTATTTTTTTACGAACGCATGACCATTTTTTCCATTAATACAATGATAATTGAGCGAAGCTCACTTTCCCTCACTTTGTAACTTCTTTGTAAGAGCATCAGAATGTAATGGATTGACCAATTGATATGAAATTTGGCCAACAGCTAAAGAATACTGAGCACAATGTTTAGGTAAAAAAATATTTGCAAATTTCCTTCTGGATTTTATTTTATAGGTCACGCAATTTCGCTTGTTATTTTAATGTAAGTCGAAAGAAAAATTATATTGGGTTTATGACATATGTGTTTATCTCGTTTCATTTAAATAAGATAAACATATGTTAATTGTTTGTAACTGTTTTGTTTACATTTCAATGTTTACTTTCATCCTAAGTTAGTTGGAATGTTTATCAATGGAAGTAACAGTTTTGCTGTATTTGTTTTGAGAAATGTTGATTGCACGAGTACATCCCGCTATGCGTATTTACAAAGTACAAGCAGATGGTCAGGATGGTCAGTTTCACTACAAAGGTAACATCATTAATGTTGAGCAAGATATTAATGAAATAGCATCTGTCTTACCTATACACTGCCCGAAAACTTTAAAGTAATCATTGTCCAACGTCAAGGCGTCTCTGGCCATATCGATTTCAAAGTTCGACGTGAAAAACTACATCAAGCACTTATTTGGCTGAAGGCAAATAACCCATTATATTTTGACATAACCATTAGTGATGAAGCGCTACAACAACTACCACTCAATGATTTTGTTCACATGAGAGTACCGTGTGTTCGTGAAAACCAAGAAAGTCCTGATGAAATCGAAGAAGACCAAGTTGAAGAAACATCGGTGCCTATGATTGCGCAGTCTCGTCAAAGGGATCACGTTCAGAGACTAATGATTGTCAACTAGTTCTTTCCTACGCCCCTTTTGATTTTCATGAAGCAGTCAATCTCATCAACACTGACTTGCTAAGGGTAAAGCAATGGTCTGACGATCACGGTCTAAAATTGAATCCTGAAAAGTGTACTGTGCTTCATTTCTGGTCTTCTGGTTTGCAGCCTAAAAATAGTCTTATTGGAAAGGTAGAGCTGGACGGTCAAATTCTTGTGGTGTCTGATTCTGTTAGGGTGTTAGGTATCAGAATTGATTCTCAACTCAATTTTCGCTCACATGTTAGTTACATTTGTCAGAGAGTCTCAAATATGTTGAGAATTTTACACCGTTTGAGAGGGATACTATCTGAAAATGCTAAGCTAGAATTGGTCAAATCAACAGTCTTCCCTATTATTCACTATGCACTTCCATCGTTTGGTGAATGTCTTACTCTTGACTGTAGAGTTCTTCTTACGAGGTTGCAAAACCGAGCCCTGAGGTTTGTCTTCAATCTGAGGAAGTTTGATCATATATCTGCCTATCGCAAACAGGCTAAGGTACTCTCTTTGGAAAAACAATGTTTTCTACAAACTGTTTTAATTGTTCACAAGACACTGTCTTCTAATTTGCCTCCCTATTTGAAAAGGAAACTTATGCCTCGAACATCAGTTAGGGAACGCTGTACTAGGCAGGACGGCTTGCTTGAAATGCCGAGAGTGCGGCGTGAGATAGGTAAAAAGGGGTTCTCATACTTTGGACCCCAGGCATACAACACCCTCCCAAGAATCATGAAAATCATGTCATGTAATTCATTTAAGGCCAATCTAAAGCTAGTTTAGTTCCACTGTTTGTAATTATTGTGTACTTGTAAACTTTTTGTGACTTTGAGTTGTCTTGAAAACCAGTGTATCTGAAGACCGCTTTAAATAAAGGCATTTTATTATTATTATTATTATTAATGTGGCCGACCGGAACACTGTTGAAAGGGAACATATTGTAGGTTGTTAGCTGCATTAGCCATTGACAATCTTTAAATAATGCTTCGCTCATTTATGCGTCTAAAGTGTAACGGCAGACCACCCTAGTACTCCTTTTACATTCTTTAAACCCTTTACGTAAAACAAGACGTACTTCAATCAGCTGTTAACATTTTTACCTACGACCGTTTTTTAAAGTAGCCAATTCAGTACAGTTCTTAGAATTGATAAGTATCTCATAACAGCATTGTTTACTTTCATAACAGCATAGTTTTGCTCATAACAACACGGGTAACGGACCAATGAGGTTCAAGGATTGAGAGAGGAGAAGCAAAATTGTAATGATTCAAAATTCAACTAATCAGCTGTTCAGGCCAATTTAATTGTTGATTGGTGCAATTAGTGAATTAGTGTTTGATTCCTTGCTTCACTGTCAGTGGCAATAAGAGGTTATAAACAAAAACATAACCTCTCTTAGAAGTTATGAGTAGTGAGTTTTAGTAATTAAAACACCATCGTAGGTAAAGTAGTGTACGCAACTCACATAAATAGTGTTAACGACCCTCGTAGAAGTTTTTAAGGCACTCGCCAAGGCTATTACCTTAATTTGTATATTTTTAACACTGAATTGTGTGGATGTGCAGACTCTGAGTGTAAAAACGTCCCATTAGAAAGAGCGCCAGATTTTGATGGTGATTATACGGTATAATTATACGATATATTATACGATAGGCTACAGTCACAAACTTCATTCTTTTTCACCATCAAAATCTGGTGGTCTTTCTAATGGGACGTTTTTACACTCAGAGTCTGCACATCCACACAATTCAGTGAAACACATCTTTTTCCCAAGCAAGAACAATATGCCAACTTGCCCCCCATACACGGGCGGGCATGTTCGTGAGCCTGTTGGCGGACACACTCGCGAACATGCTCGACGTTTTCAACAGACGGTCGAGCATGCTCGCGAACTTGCTTGCCGCCACCGCAGAGTCCTCTTGCTTCTCTCAGCTTTTCATCACTCCGTAGGATTAGTACATCCAGAAATGATACAGGGTGATTGATATAAGTGTGCCAGCCGTTTTATTCAAAAACTATAAGAGATATCAAAAAAAGTTAAATAGTAAGTGTCTTGGATTTTTTATTTAAAAATTGTATTCAAGTAAAAAAAAATTATTTTAGCCGCCAACTTTGATTTTTCTCATGGAACACCCTGTATTTTATTATGTATTCCGGTAGAAAATGTAATTTTAAGACGATTTTATTCTTGTGATTTTTTTCATAAACCTAACCGTTTCAAAGATAATATTGGTTAAAGTTTTGAAATTTTGAATAGTTTTCGAATAAAACAGCTGGCTTGCTTGCTTAGGCCTTTATCGAAACTCTTTCTCATGCTGAAATTTCAAGACTTTAACCTTATTATCTTTGAAACGGTTAGGTTTATGAAAAAAATCACAAGAATAAAATTGTCTTAAAATTACATCTTCTACCGGAAAACATAATAAAATACAGGGTGTTCCATAAGAAAAATCAAAGTTGGCGGCCATATTGGAGAAATGGTGGCTAAAATAATTTTTTCGACTTGACTAAAATTTTCTAAATAAACAATCCAAGGCACTTACCATTTAACTTTTTTTGATATCTTATAGTTTTCGAATAAAACGGCTGGCACACTTATATCAATCACCCTGTATATTTTTTTTCATAACCATTATACTTAGCCACATCTTTTATGTAGTTTAGCTCTTTATTATAAATTTCTAGGGACAGTGGGGTACCGGTATATAAGAGGCGATAAATCATTGAAATAAAAGCTGATCTTTTCTGTTCTGGAGGGTGATGAGAATCTTGAGTAATAAACCTATTGGTGTGGGTTGGTTTTCTGTAAATATTAAATTTGGGCTTTTCATCACTCCGTGGGATTTAACTTTTTTTATCCATCAATAGAATTTGAATTTACATATGAGCTTGAAAATGAAAAAAATATATCATTTCTGGATGGCGGCAAGCAAGTTTGCGAGCATGCTCGACCGTCTGTTCAAAACGCGGAGCATGTTCGCGAGTGTGTCCGCCAACAGGCTCACGAACATGCCCGCCCGTGTATGGGGGGCAAGTTGGCATATTGTTCTTGCTTGGGAAAAAGATGTGTTTCACTGAATTGTGTGGATGTGCAGACTCTGAGTGTAAAAACATCCCATTAGAAAGACCACCAGATTTTGATGGTGAAAAAGAATGAAGTTTTGACTGTATCGTATAATATGTTTAGCATGTAATGTAAGTTTTGTCATTAAATATTTTAACTTGCCAAGTACACAATTATCAATAGTATTACACAATGAGTGTGTTGTATCAATAAATACCATAGCCAGCTTTTTTTAAAAATTGTCTTTCTTAATTTTAAAAGTTATTTTACTTTCACATAAAATCCGCACAAATATCAGTGTATGTTACCCACACAGGCTAAAAATATATCTTAGGATTGTGGTTTTGTTCCTACAATGCCTAAACACACAAAAATATATAATTATCATAGTAAATAAAAGTTATGGGGCTGATGATATCATAATTTATAATCACGTTTCTGTGTCGTTTGGTAGCCATCTTGGATTAGGGTTGTATATAATAATGAAAAAATAGCAACAAGTCATTTTTTTATCCTAAGATACACATTAACAATTTTCAAAAGTTATTTCAATTTTAACACGCCAGTCTAGCGAATGGTATATACCAGCCCACACTATTCATTGTATGTTCTACAGATAACTTTAATTAATTGAGAGCAGGGTGAACAGTTAGGAACGTTGTATCATCTGCAAACATTGTGGTTTGAGAACCCTCAATACTAAGTGGCAAATCATTGACAGAAATCAAAAATAGTAGGGGACCAAGGACCGAGCCTTGGGGAACCCCAGTTTTAACTTCAATGCACCTGGAATGCACACCCTTTGCATCAACAAACTGTAAACGACCACTTAAATAAGACTTAAAAAATTGGAGAGGACAACCACGGATGCCATAGTGCTCCAATTTACACAGCAAGAGACCATGATCGACACAATCAAAAGCCTTGCTCAAATCACACGCAGTCACCTGAGCAAGACTCCTTCCCTCAAAAGCTTCCAAAATCCCAGGAACAAAGCAATCAATGGCATCCGTAATTGACCTTCCACTCAGAAAACCAAACTGACATGCAGAAAAAAGCTCCCTGTTGGTAAATCTTATAAATTTTTAATGCTTTTGCATATCATAGAACCAACTCTTTTAGTTGAAACAGCTGGCTAAATTCTTGAATTACCTTTAAATATGAATACTCATAAGGTTAACATGGGGAACTGCAGAGCCACTCGGGCGGAGCCCGAAAGGATTTTTGAGATACGAATATGCCTATTCCCTATATGTTAATCGGGAATGTGAGCTATCATCATGCCAAATTTCAGCCCAATCCGACCAGTATTTTTCGCGTTTACTTGTCACAAACATACATACATACATCCATACATCCAAACTTTCTCATTTATTATATTAGTAGGATGAATTTGAACCGATGGTGTTTTTGGTCTCTAGGGACCTCCAAATGAAAAAGTAAATCGGTCCCGGATCCAGGTCTTACCATGAGAGTACTACGGTAATAGCTTATTCCCTATGGGGGAAATTCGCTAAAACCTCTTTATCTTAGTTAATAACACAGGTAAAGTCATCTTCACTGTGTTTCTTTCTTGTTACAATCCTGTTAGGAGTCAAGGTTTTAATAATGTATGGTACTGTAATTGTTGTTAGAAAACCATAATTGACGATACTATCCATTTTCATAGTAATGCCAATGTATTAATATTTAAAATATTGGTTTGAATAAATTTCTGAAAAGAAAAAGGAAAAAATAATCCTAGCCTAGTAGCCTACCTTACCGATTTTGTACCGAGAACCGAGGTACAAAATATTGTACCGAACCGACCCTAAATTTTTTTTTACCGCAGACCCCTAGATCTGCTGTCTGTTGGTTCCTTGTAAAACTATGTCCGCGATTGAATCACAGTATATTCAATACTGTGGCTCTCTTTTTGGATGAAACTGAATTTCAATTAAAACATCCCTACGCACTTATCCACACAACGCTTTAGCTTTATCTGCTCCTGATTACGACCAGCCATCACATAACGGGTTAGCAAGACACTGCCTTGGTCAAGATCATTGATTGTACTCACTTAACGCCCTTCGCTTGATCAAGTCGAGGACTCGGCCGACTGTTCCCACAACAACATGAACTCCCATCTCAAGTTTCCTGATGTCCTCTCGTACGTTCGTGCCACCAATGCAGGCATGACACATGGCATTCATAAAATCTCCCAGAGCAATCACCACCTTTTGGATCTGAAATTAAAACTTAAAAATGTGATTAATAGTTCCTGAATATAGTACAAGAAGGAATCTAGTATCTATAAAATTAATAGACTGATCATTCTAAAATACAATACCTCTAACACAGAAAACTTACAGACTAAGCGAATTTCCATAACATTTCTGATTATTCATCTAAAGGACATATGGAACTTGCTCCATAAAAAGATTATATTTTTCCTACAGTTACCTAACAATGTACATGTTCTCTCACTGATTTGAGAAAGCAAAGTGGCCAATTTGCTCATCAGTGAGACAAGGTTAACAATGTCTCACTCTAATTACTTTGTCTCACTCCAGATTTGCAACGTGAAGGCACGAAATAGTGAGCGCGTAACATGCAGGCAACGTCGTATGCGCGCGAAATACGTTGGCAGCACTGGCTGTAAATCAGCTGGTCAGCTGTTGTACTGTTGTATTTGTCACTTCACATTAAATGTTATATTAAAAGTTCACAGGTTATGTTTCTTCACAAATTTATTTGTTTTATGGTAACTGTAGGAAAAGTATAATGTGCAACTCGAGTTCAAAGTACAATTGCCTCACTCGAGAAACCATTCCTCACTCGCCTACGGCTCGTGAGTAAGGATTTCTCTCGAGTGAGTCAATTGCTCACTTTTCTCACTAGTTGCACAAATAACTATTCAATTATTCATTACATTTTAACTTTAAGTGGGGTATTCAGGGAGCCGTGATTGATTTACTACGAAGATCGGCCTAGCCATTGATTTAAGTCTTTAACTTTTATAAGCCTGAAGTAAGTCTTTACACAGTTTAAACCATTATTTAAATTCTGATTTAGACAGAATAAATACATCAATTTAGTTTTAAAGTCAAAGCCGCATTATCAAATGAGAGGATTATAAATTACTAGCAGAGTACCCGTCCTTCGTACGGGGTTGGCATAGAAGTATAAAATGCTTATTGCAGTTACGGGAGAGGACACGGTTTAAGGAAATTTGGTCTTTAAATTTATACGGAATCCTATGGTGTAGCACACATCTACCATAGCCCTAATTTTCTACAACTGCACCTAAACCATAGAAAAATTAAAGCTTTCATTGTGTACCACAACTTTTTGTTGTTAGTTGGTTCAAATTAGCTGTTGTAATAAATGCAAAAAACATAATAGTGCTGCACCTTGTTGGTAAGCCTTACTTTTAATGCTATTTAATATCATAGAACCAACTTGTACAGTTGAAACGGCTGACAAAATTCTTTTATTCCCTTAATATGAATACTCATAAGGCTAACATGAGAAAATCCAGAGCCAGAGCTACTGGGGCCGATCCTAAAAGTGTTTTTGAGGTAAGAATATGTCTATATATTAATCGGGAATGTCAGCTATCATCACACCAAATTTCAACCTTATCGGTTTAGTATTTATTTAAGTGTATTTGTCAGCTGCGGCAGGGGGATTATATTGCTGTTTACACAGAAATAAATAAAAAAAATAAACCTCATAAAACTCAGGATAATGGCCTGGCAATGATTATAGAATCTTAATTATTTCTTATATCCATGAATGATTTATTTTACAACGAATTATTCCCTGTAAAATATTATTACAGCATTTCACAAATATTAGTACAAACTCAGAATAATAGATCATAAACATAAACAAATGAAGTAAAACAAAATATAACTGTATAACTTAACTCGATAATAGTACGTTTTGGTTAACTAATACCGTTCATACTTATTTAGGCTACCTACGATACAAAACCAATGATAGATTTTAAGGTACAGTAAAGGAACGTGTTTAATGGTTTGCACTGTAAACAAAAAAACCAACACAACAGTTAAAAACCGAAAAATAGAAAAAAATGGAAAATATAAATAAATATGGAAAATAGGGTAATTTTATACAACAATATTTTAGTGAAATTATAATCAGGAAAATGGAAATTCACTCAGTCCATAGACTTGCTGCGGCAGGGGGATTATATTGCTGTTTACACAGAAATAAATAAAAAAAATAAACCTCATAAAACTCAGGATAATGGCCTGGCAATGATTATAGAATCTTAATTATTTCTTATATCCATGAATGATTTATTTTACAACGAATTATTCCCTGTAAAATATTATTACAGCATTTCACAAATATTAGTACAAACTCAGAATAATAGATCATAAACATAAACAAATGAAGTAACTGAAAGAATCATAAACTAAAGAAATTACATTAACATATGGTTTGACAGCTCCATTTAAGTAATGTTAAATAATGTTTACATTCGGGCTAGTGACATCATTATTTAAAATTTATTTTCCTTACCCTCTCTGTTCTAATATTTGTGCAGTATTTAATATGTTTGAAGCAGCTGTGTGGAATTGTGAAATCAAAATTCATTTGACAGTTAGTTCTGCTTGTTTACATTTTTAAACTTTGCAGGTTTGTTTTTTGTTACCATGGATACCATAAATTAATATTTACTTTTAATTTAAATCTCTCACCTCAAATTTTTGAAAGCCCACGGGGCAGAGCCCTAGGACAATATCGAAGCGGGAATAGTTCTATATGTATCCTCGGAGCTGTAGCTTCATTTGTGTACAATTTGAGCCCAGTAGGTTCAGTAGTTTTTGAGATTAGCTCATACAAACACACAGACACCACCTCTTCTTTATAGATGAGTGAACGAAGTGAACGAATCTATGTATCGTGTATAGCGGAGTCGGAGAAAAGTTGTCCGCTTGTCCATGTGTGTCTGTGTGTTCGCACCAAAAACTCAAGAACCGTCGCACTTATAGCGTTCAAATTTTGCACAAATAGTTATGACACCAGTGGGAAGACCTCATTAAAATTCTAGACGATTCCGCTCTGTAGTAATTATAAAATACTTAAAAACTATTTTTAAATTTGTCCCATAAGAATAACATTAGGAGCTACCTTCTTCTTCTTTTTATTTGTTTACGTTTTACGAAAAACAATTTTGTTGTCTGCTTAAGACAGAGAGAACTACTTTTACTCTTAGCTCTTTCATTCATGGAGTAAACAGTTATGGCGCCTATGAATATATATCATTAGAATTTCACAACTTTCAGAATAATAAATTGAACTTTACAATATTAGTCGGCATTTATATACAGTTTATGTTCAGTATTAAAATTCGCCTTAACATTAAAAATCTATATGTATATATTTAGAAAAAAAGCAGCTTTTTACATTATTCAATTTAATGGTGGCATTGACTATTAAATAGTCAAAGATTAGCATTAGATTTCCCATCCTTATAGAACAGCTGAAGCCTATTTTATTGTTAGTTCTGTCCGGTTGTCTGTAGATGTCGTGTTTTGTTTTCAATTTGTTTATATTTTTTAGGGTTAGTTTCTCATTATTTGTGTCTCACTGTTTAGTTATATCACTGTTTGGTGTTTTGGACGAGTTATTGTTTATAATTAGATAGTTTTATTTGTTCAAACGAGGTTTTAAGTTACTGGAATAACAAGAAACTAATTAAAACAAAAAACGACATCTATAGAAAACCGGAGGGAACTAATAATAAAATTATGTTTAGCTGTTCCATAAGGATGGGAAATCTATACTATGCTTCTGCTATGATATTCGTCTATTTTTATACTAAAACGCTATGCGAAAGGAGGGAAACAGGCCCACGACGTAGGGAGTGATAAAGGAAGTGGTAAAGGTGAGCAGTGCGGAGTGTGGAAACCCTTTTTGACAGTTAAAATAATGTATCTGTAATAATTAAATACAATGGGAAGAGAGGGAAACAGGTCTACGATGTAGGAAGTAGTCAAGAGGTGAGCGGTCCGGAGTGTGGGAAGCATTTGTGACAGTTGGATGAATGTACCTGCAAAACTAATTTGCCATGGGAAGGGAGGGGAACAGGGCCACGACGAAGGGAGTGATAAAGGAAGTAGTCAAGAGGTGAGCGGTCCGGAGTGTGGGAAGCATTTGTGACAGTTGGACGAATGTACCTGCAAAACTAATTTGCCATGGGAAGGGAGGGGAACAGGGCCACGACGAAGGGAGTGATAAAGGAAGTAGTCAAGAGGTGAGCGGTCCGGAGTGTGGGAAGCATTTGTGACAGTTGGATGAATGTACCTGCAAAACTAATTTGCCATGGGAAGGGAGGGGAACAGGGCCACGACGAAGGGAGTGATAAAGGAAGTAGTCAAGGCGAGGGGTCCGGAGTGTGGGAAGCCTTTTTGACAGTTAGAATATTATACCTGCGATACTAAAATGCTATGGGAATGGAGGGAAACAGGTCTACGACTAAGGAAGTGTTAAACGTGAACATGTTTGAGTGTGAGAACCGTTGGTGGCAGTTAGATTAATGTATTTGCAATACTAAAATGCGATGGAAAGGGAGGGAAACAGGTCTACGACGTAGGAAGTGGTGAAGGAAGTAGTCAAATCGAGCAGTCCGGAGTGTGGGAACCCTTTGTTACAGTTAGGCTATTTTATCTGCAATACTAAAATGCTATGGGAAGGGATGAAAACAGGTTCACGACGTAAAAAGTAGTGAAGAAAGTAGTCAAGGCAAGCAGTGCGGAGTGTTGGAACCATTGGTGGCAGTTAGATTAATGCATCTGCAATACTAAAAGGCTATGGGAAGGGATGAAAACAGGTCCGCGACGTAAGAAGTGGTGAAGGAAGTAGTCAAGGCTAGCAGTCCGGAGAGTGGGAAGCCTTTGTTACAGTTAGAATAACGTATCTTCAATTCTAAAAATGCTATGGGAAGGGATGAAAACAGGTTCACGACGTATGAAGTGGTGAAGGAAGTAGTCAAGGCGAGCAGTGCGGAGTGTGGGAACCATTGGTGGCAGTTAGATTAATGCAATAATCAGCAATACTAAAAGGCTATGGGAAGGGAGGAAAACAGGTGCACGTCGTAGGAAGTGGGAAAGGAAGTGGTAAAGGCGCGAAGTTTTGAGTGTGGGAACTGTTTGTGGCAGTTAGAGTAATGTACATGCAATACTAAAATGCCGAGGAATGAGAGGTAAACACGTCCACGACGTAGGTAGTGGCGATAGAAGTTGTAAAGGCAAGCAGTGCAGAGTGTGGGAACAGTTTATGGCATTTAGATTCATTGGTTAGAGATAAAAATATATTGGATTTTTAATAATTTTTAGGTAATAATAGTGCTATCGTTCGTATGTGTTATATAACATCATTATAAGCCATACGATATTTTGAAGAAGACTCCTTTACACCGAGCTGTGGCAATTAGGTTAAGTTAGATTAGGTCAGTTTGGCTTAGTTTTGTTTATGATAGGCCTCATAACAAATAAGGAAATAGGCCTCATTTAATCAAAAGACGTTTTGTACAGGAACGATGGATTTACCTCCTATCGATAACTGTCGGAAATCCATTACGTATATTACCAATGACTTTGGTTAAGACTTTGGACGAGAAGTTAGGATTGTTGTTGACTGAGATTTGGTTGATTGTGTTCACCAGTGACACCGGTAAGTAGGCTAGGTGTGGGTGGACTCTTCCATTGTTGCGCTCACGTTCACTCATCCCGTTACGCGCAGAATAAGCGTAGAACTAGTAATAGTATAGATAGATAGATAAATAAGTCAATTACCTGTACGGCTGTCTCTCGGGTGGAAGCGAGGATGAGAGCTTGACACTCTCTAATTGATGTGTCAATCTGTTGGAGAATGGATATGGAAAATGTAGCAGTCCTATCTGTACCTGGAAAAAAAAATCAAAATTAGGATCACTGTATCATGGAATATTAGTAAATATTAGTTTTCGTATTTACATTTGTTTAATACAGGTGTGCGAGGGGGGGATATTGATGAACTAATTGCTTGGAGTAAACTAATCATGTTTGGGGAATATGTGGAGCCTTGAAGCGGGGTTCACAAAAACATCAATTCTATCCATAAAAAAAAATACCTCCGCTGCAGCAACCCTGCAGACTAAGCGAATTTCAATTTGTCTCATTACATATTTACTAAAATCTTAATATATAAAAGAAAGTTGTGTTAGTTACGGCGTTTATAACTAGAAAACTACTGAACCAATTGGCATGAAAATTTACAGGGATATTCCTTAGGTACTAAAATAACATAATAGCCTGTTTCCGTTAATCTTAAGGGGAGCGTCCTATGGCCCTTTGCAGTTTACATGTTAATCTTATGGAAGAATGTTTTATTTTGTTTACCATGCCATGTTTGTCATTTCTTGATTAAATTAAATTAAGGAAACAGCTGTTGTAATGATAACCTAATTTTTAAAAACAAATCTATGCATAACAAATGAGAGCTAGCAAATAGGTTTCTATTCCATTTGTTTTTTACGAATATTTGTTGTGAAACTGAAGGCAAGTGAGCGCAGCGAACGAGCTCCAACCTAAAGGTGAGTGAGCGCAGCAAACGAGCTCCAACCTAAAGGTGAGTGAGCGTAGCGAACAAACTTCAACCAGGACGTGATTGAGCCATGCGAACGAGCTCATCTTGAAAATGAAAAAGCATTTGACATAAAACCACATTAGGACAGGACAACGTCTGTCCGGCAAGCTATTTTTTCCATAAATAAGACATATTTATTCCCAATTTAAGGAACATTAGATTTAACGAGTGCTTAGGTTTGCTGCTACGGGGAAGGTAATCAGTGTTTTTTGACCAAACATCACTAGTATAGGAAGAAATAAATAAATTTGCCAAATTTTATCAAAATATATGGATCCATAAACAAATAAACTACAACAGTTTTCATTTTCTCCATGAGAATAACATGGGAATTTTAAATTTGCACTTTTTGAATTTCCTCTGCAACCATTAGGCACACGACAATGCTTCAATATACTAAATTTTTTATTTTTTTAAGCTCTAAAAAACGGTTGGGAAAGAAATTCCAAAATTGTATGTTTTTAGGGTCAAAAATTGGAAAACCCATTTTTACCCCATAAACCCCCGTTCCCATGGTCCAATCATGCTGGTTCGCGAACTCGATAGAATAAATGTTGGTTTACACGTTTGTTTATACCAAATTTCACCAAAATCGGATAATTTTTGTTCGAGTTATCATGCTAACGGACATATTTATACATATACTAGCTGGCCCGACAGACGTCGTCCTGTCCTATTGTGGTTTTATGTCACATGCTCGTTCATTTTCAAGATGAGCTCGTTCGCATGGCTCAATCACGTCCTGGTTGAAGTTCGTTCGCTACGCTCACTCACCTTTAGGTTGGAGCTCGTTCGCTGCGCTCACTTGCCTCCAGGTTAGCTCGTTCGCTACGCTAACTCGCCTCCAGGTTGAAGTTCGTTCGCTACGCTCACTCACCTTTTTGTTGCAAATTAGCTGTTCTCATAAATTTAAAAAATATATAGTGCTGCACCCTGTTGGTAAACCTATTAACTTTTTAATGCTATTGAACATCACAGAATCAAATTGTTTAGCTGCACCAGCTGTTAAGATTCTTTAATTCCATTTAAATATGAGTACTCATAAGGTTAACATGGGAAACTCCAGAGCCACTGGGGCGGAGCCCTATTGACGGATCTGCACCAAACTTCACACAAACCATCCTTGAATAATGCTTAATAATGCCTAATAGTTTCATTACAATCTGTCGAGCGGTTTTGGAGTCCATGAAGGACAAACATACAAATATACAAACATACAAACATACAAACATACATTGGATTTTATATATATAGATAAGGTTGGGGGATATATGAATTTGAACGGATGGTGTTTTTGGCCTCTGGGGACGTCAAGACGAAAAAGTAAATCGGTCCCGGGTCCAGGTCTTACCATGAGACCTACGGTAAAATTAAACTGAATGTGTTTTATTTTTGCTGTATTCCTACGATGTAAAAACAACGTGTTAATGAAATTCCACAAGTCCCAATAATGCAAAAACTGCATTGCATGTTTATTTTTTAAACATAACTGGAAATCTTGTACACATTAGCCTAAGTCAATTTAATTTTTTATGCCTCAAAATAGCTTAAAAATCACTCACCTAAGCACATATTTAGCATTTTCTTAGAAGAGGACACCCGGACCTCCCTCTTTACTGGGGGGTATTCCATAAACCCCAGGCCCCCTGGTGACCCTCCCCCCAAAATATAGGTCTAGAACCGCCCTTGAATCCCAACTACCTCTAATTTCACTCATCATTACACCTTTACTTTTAGCAAGAAAAAACTGATCATAGACGGGCATAAAAAATATCTTGTGGTTTTACTTTTTGGAAAAAAAATCAAATACTTAAAATAAGTCACTACAATTAGGGATATAACCTAAAATGGGTTTTTGACCCACAATCCAACTCAAATACTATTGACTTTTCCAGATCAGGGATGTCAAGGATCTTGCTAAATTCATACTAGAACTATATCTAACCTGATTGCGCTTGAGCGATGACATCGTGACCTTTGACACATGGCATGATGGCCCTCTGTTGAATAGAAGAAGGCTTCACAAAACCATTTGCATGGATCCCTCTTAAGAGTTCTTCTTTGAGATTCATGTCATTAAAGTTATCCACCACCTGTTTAACATACATTTGTATATATATATATACTAGCAGAGTACCTGTCCTTCATACGGGGTTGGCATATAAGTACATGCTTATTGTAGTTATACTCAAGCTTTGCGTTTGCAATGAAGGAGGACATAGTTTGATAAAATTTGCTTCTTTAGATTTACAGTATCTATATAATTAATACGCTACATGAAACTTTGTCGGTTGAACTCCTTCGCCATTTCTTAACCGATTTTATCCATTGGCGTCTCATTGGAAAGAGCGTGTCGCGTAGATTTGCAAACTGGCCTTACATTTTGGAAAAAGCCCCTCGGGCTCTGCCCCAGTGGCTTTGAAAGTTCCCATGTTATCCTTATGAAGAACATAATTGTTTACATTTTGATCAGCTGTATAATTTACTTGCTGTTATTTATTTTCCAATTCAACGAAACGCATAGGTTAACATTTACTGATTTGGTTGAAATTAAATATTTGCTTCTTTAATTTACATTCGTACTTTATTCCGATGTAAAAAATCAAGAAAGCCTGGGCAATTTGATATATTTTACCAAAAAAGAAAAATGAATTGACAGGGTACTGTATTTCTTGAGCAATAATTGAAAGAACCGATTTTTTACCATGGAAACATAGGAGTCATAGAACACCACCAAGTAGAAAAAATAGAGATAAAAAAAAACCATTTACTATCTATCGTTATCATCCTAAATAATGAAGAGCATTTACAATATAAAGATTCCCACAAACAATGAACAGGGATGTTAGCCAAAGTGTTACTATTTTGTAGTTAACACTGACTTAACTTTATGATGATTGGCAAAGGAAAACACTCTAGGGCTGAATTAAACTGGTACGGCAAGGACATTAAATATATGTTTTCATAAAAGTCAAGTGATTTTAAAATAAAATGACAAAATGACTACATCCAAGAAACCTTAATAAAAACTTTCACTGAAGGATTTGCATTATTCACATTGAAGGGAAACAAAAAACCATCTGAACGACATTTGGCCTTTCAATTCTGCATTTTTTTCAGGTAAATATAACTTACACAAGTAAATATAATAAGGTAAATATAACAGTAACTAGGTAGCCAAATTAATGCCAATTGAAGCAAATAAAATTATGACAGAGAGGTTATGCAGAAAATCAGGCAGTTCTTAAGTAATGTAAACAAAATGTCATCACTATAAAAAATTACTGAAATTTGTAAACATACTAGCGACAACGGGTAGTACTATGCAGACTACATTATCATTGATGAAGATCAACCTGGACCACCTAATTCGGCTATAAGTGGGAAAGATATGTAGAATATACTAAAAAACCAGATCAGCTTTTGAAAAATGATCAAATATTTACTAGAAATGTTGATTATATGTAACTGTTAGCACAGAAAACATACTTCTGTGCTGTTAGTCACGTAATCTATGAGCTGAGTCTTTTAAACTCATCGGAAATTATGACTTTTATTCGTTTTTAAATAAGTTAATTATTTGTTTTTAAATACTGTAACTACTTTACTTCTTTGCAATTGCTCGATTTCGAGCAACTTGTACTCTAGTTCTATAGTATTATTAGTAGTAGACACATCTATTATAGTCATAATGTTCTACCACTTAACCTAAACAATAGAGAAAAATAAATTATCAAAAATTCTCAAAATATCACAAATTATTCATGAAATTAAAAATCTAAACATAACAATCCTACTTTGACAGTTAGTTCACATTGCGTATCACAGTTTTTTGTTGCTGCTTAGTTCAAATTAGCTGTTAATTT